>NC_064284.1:68931058-69071091 GCF_019186545.1 Solanum stenotomum | reverse complement strand
GTCCCGAATTTCCTCAATTGTCGGGGTGATTTCCATGGTTCCAAATCGGAACACCATTTTCTCGTTGTCCCAATAGCCTGTGAGGACTCCAATAAGTTCGGGCCATCCAACCATGTTGATGAGTTCTGTTAAGGCCCCTACATATTTGTTGAGGTCTCTTTTGTGAAACGTATTGAGGTCGTTATACCACATCTTGAGCAAAACTGGAGCTTCCACTACCATGTCGAATTTAGGAAATCGATCCATACCTACAAAATAGAACACGGTTAAGATTCCCTCCCCCACATAGGCAACAATCAGGTTTCCACACATACATCTTTCAAATGTCAAATAATATGATATGTCGTTAGGTCGTGGACCTTGGACATGATTTTTGGCGGTTTTGCTAATGGACTTAATACGCCATGGGTATTAAGTCGTCTTAGGCTAATGCTTAGATTTGGATTTGGTTTCGCTCTACTCTAGGTTGACTAGAATTGGTTTAGAAATGACGGTTACCCGAGTCGGACAAACAACGGGGTGAAGTATAATAAACGACGTTGGATGACCACAAGCCAACTATTCGTTTATCACTTCCAAAGGATTTAACTTGTGTTTTTTCTGAAGGACAGCCGTGGTAAGCCACGTAACCGCTTTTTTTTCTAATGCAGTCTATTTGCCGTTTGACGGAATCGGGTGCCATGAATGTCACAAGTAATACAAGATACAATAATTTAAACAAGCAAACAATTAAACACATGGCCAAATAATTAATTTTAAGGTTAGAATCATTCAAATCCCCAGCAGAGTCGCCATTTCTGTTTTATTTGGAAAGTATATTTTGACTGGTTTAGAGAGTCACCACTTAATTTTTAAAGGGAAATTAAGAAAACCGATTTTTTCAAAAGATTAAAAACAGAAAATTTTATGAAAAATAATTAAAGGGGTTCGAGGTTCATATTAACATTTTGGGAAGGATTTGAAAGCACCCAAAAAGCCCGCTAACACACGGTTATCCGGCAATTACTTATTTGGCTAAAATAATTTTAACTTGGCTTGACTTACAAAATTGAACTATTTTATAATTAGAATTATTTTAAAGGGAAAAATGGAAAATATTTAAATATTATCTAAGTGAACTATCTCACAAAATTATTTGTTTAAGTCTTGTTAAGAGATGACTGGTTTAGTCAAATTTTTAAATTGAAATGGGCGTCTTTTGGGAGATTTGAATTTTTCGGCCTTAAAATTGACAACAAATTAAAACATAATCAAAATGAGCAGGGAAAGAGATTGGGGCCCAAATCTGGTTTTTCTGTCCGCCTGGGCCAGTATTTAGGCCCATTTTTTGTTTTGGGTGGCCCAATTTTTCACCTGTCCTAAATTCTAGCAAGACAACAATAATCATAATAACAAGGGCTTAGGCCCAAAAGTAACAAAATACAATTTTTTTTTGGATTTAAGAGTGGACTTTTGGCTCAATCTTTTCAATTTCTCGATATGTTGCTTCTTTCTAGTTCGGGACCTGTTCGTCTACTTTATGGCTGACTGACTCGGAGAGAAAGGATTTAAGCCTTTATGGCTTTCTCGCAATGCAAAGGGAAGGCAATATGAGTTCATGGCGAACTCGGGCGGATTTCACATACAAAGACAAATAAAAATTATATTAGCATGGGACAAGAAAATTCTAACACATTTTCTAAAAAATGAACAATATTAAGGCGACTAACAACTCAATACGACAAAATCATAATAAGATATTAAGGACTAATCTAATAATCTCAACGACTTGGCCCATTACTCATTACTAACTACAATGAAAAAAAATAAAAATGGACAAAGCTGTTTTAATTCCCATTCACAAATACTACTAATTTCATTTATGTATATATAAAATTCAGCATGATAAGATCATAATAAAATATTTAAGGACTAATCTAATAAACCCAATTGACTTGGCAAACTACTCGTTACTAGCTACAATGAAGAGAATGGATAAAAGTTGTTTTAATAAACATTCTTGAACACTACTAACCTTTTAAAGATCAAACTATGCAATACGTGTCACTTAAACAAAGAAACTAAGACAAAAGTACAAACTAGACATTGTAGGCACATATGGTGTATAAATTATGAGCAAGTTCCATTTTTTTTTTTAGGCCTTTGCCAATTTTCAGCTTTATGCATATTCTCACATTGACATATATTAAATAAACTATTATGAAAGTAGACAATAAATAAAGCTACAGGCAATTGTCCTCGGAATTAAAGAATTGACCGGTCACATAATGAAAGATTAATCACCAAAAGAGGTCATGCTCCAAATAACCTTAAAGATTACACTCTAACAAAATTTGAATTCGGAAGATAAAACAAGAAAATTTAAATTTTATGCCGACTCAGCTTGCAAATATAAGCATTCTTGACTCAAATTTGAAATAGCAAGAAGACCAAACTCGACTTCGGTGGCAAAAATCGAAGCGAAACTAGACTAAAAATATGAGTCGAAACAAGAAAGACAAATAGGTCAATAAGAATTAAACTAAATATGAGGCTAAAAAAAAAAGAAGAACCACTACAGACTAGAGGCGAAATGCAACATATCATCCAATCTTGTAATGGTAAAATCACGGCCAGATTGTAATTAAAGAGAAAGGCTCCAAATATACTGCTACAACAGACCACAAATATACATTCCAAATCATTCAAATAGGCAGCAGCATAACATACTTCATTGGAATCTAGAGAGTAAGCATTTATCTATCGTAATCCAAAAGGTGTAATAGAAATTCATTTGAGGAGCAATATGCTAAGCTAACTCAAATATAAACAATACAATAGTGCACGAAACTCCTATGCTACAACATATTTAGACTAGCATGGAAGAAACATGACAAAGTATCCTATAATGAACAGGAGAAACATCCGGACCACAACATGACCAATACAAAAAATAATGTAGATCAAAATCTTTAGGCCTAGGTGAGAGCTAATCTATATAATCTTGAAAGTAAGCATAAGAACAATGACTTTTAGGCATATTAGACTCAAAGGAGAAACACGAAAATCATATTAACAAAGGGGAGGGTCAACGTCATGACAATACACATGAACAAGCAACAATACAAGTGAAACAAGTACAAACCTGAGAAGGATACAAACAGGGGAAACAAACCAAAATGAGCATTAAGCTATCCTAGAGTCAAAACACACATTATTCATTTCAAAAAATAAAATAAAAAATAAGACGAAGATTAAAGTCGTAGCTTAGACTCGAACACATCCCATAAAAGTATCTCGAGGCCCGTAATATTCGCAACTCACGCCTGAACTTCTATTGGAAGCAAAACAAAAAAAAAAAAAGATTAGAGTTATTTACCTCTCGATGGGCAGCGAACGGGGACGGGACGAACAAGAGGCGATGAGCTTCCACCACCACAAATGATGACTCCAATGAACTCACTCAAACAGAAAAGAAACAAGCAAAAATTTGACCAAAACACTGGAACTGTTATCTCTTTTTTTTCGAAATGTATTTTTTAGTATGTATTTGAAAATTTTCTGCTCAAACTCTCTCTGTAATTTTCACTCCAAAAATTTCACCAAAAAAAATCCCCCCTTTTACAGTGAACAAGAGGAGAATATATATGGGGGAAATTAGGGCAAAAATAGAGGGAAACCAACGAAAATTCGAGTCCAAAGCCCATCAAAAAATTTCAAAACTCAAAAACTTCTTTCACCATTTGGGGGGAGACATACTTTTCTGATATTTTCTCCCCATTCCGAAAGAGGAAAGGGGAGAAACGCGTGCCTGCCGCGACTGGGACGGTCTGAGAGAGACGTTGAAGAAGACGACAAAGGACGCAGTGTACTGCCTGCGTCCCTCGCTGCTTTCCGTCTATTTCCCTTTTTTTTTTTCGTTTGCTGCTCCTGTGTTGATGCGTACAACTGCTGGTCATTTGGAATTAAAAGGAGAAGGGGATGGGGCCGGGTCAGGGGTTATTGGAGAATGGGTCGGTTGGGTTGTTGGAAATTTGGAACTTGGCATGGGTTGAAGAATAAAAGGGAAGTTGGGCTTTTGTAAATAGGAATATGGGCTACTGGAAATTATTGAATGAGGGGCCCAAAGATAAAGTCTTTTGGTGGGTTTAAAATAAGATATAGCTAAGTGAATTAATAATTTAGCCAAATCAAATTTAGTTTATACATTCGGCTAAAATCTAATTAAGATGAATTAATCTAATTAATTTAGGAACTTCTCAATCGTAACGAAACAAAATGATTAACTTAGTTATAAAATAATTGATTTGAATGCAAGCTAATTACTTCAAAATTTAAGACTATAATTCAAGCCAAAACTAAATTATCAAAATACTTATTTTAACCACGTAGAAATCTCTTGATATGATTTTCAAGTATTTATAAAATACAAAGTATTATAAAAAAAATGACTAAACTCACTTTTAAGACTTGAACAATATTTTGGATTATTCTAAATCACTTAAAATAACTAACTTAGTTATAGAATAATTAATTTAAATACAAACTAATTAATTCAAAATTGTAATCATGATTTAAACCAAAATAATAAAACACTTAGCTAAAAGTAAAATCTTCCGATATGATTTTCAAATATTTATAAAATATATTAGTTATATAAAATATATTTAAAAGTATTATAAAAAAAAAAGATGACTAAACTCACTTTTAAAACTTGAACAATATTTTGGATTATTCTAAATCGCTTGAGATTAAGAAGTTCAAAATTAATTACTATCGGGGAGAGTCAAAATTGGGTGTCAAAATATACTACTGTTGTCCAGCCTTTGTCCTGATCTGATTTTTTTGGACTCTCTGCTGGTAGCTTAGTGCTTCTAGAAGTGCGTTGGATATTGTTTGGTTTGTTGGGGAATGAGTGTACTAAGTGTCCAAGTTTGCCACATAGGGTGCATAAGGGGGTAGACGGTTCGGATTGAATTTTTTTATTTTTGGAGGTGTATGCCTATTAATATGTCGGTTGGGAGTGTTTTGGATAATGGAGCTAGGATACAAAGTGTGGCATATCTTCCTTTAGTTGTGTTTATTGTAACGATATCTATTTTGAGGATTGTTCCTATTTGATTTCCTATTTGTTGGATAATTTTGAGGTCGTAGAATTCTGTCGGAAGTTCCGGAAGTCTTACCCATACTGTTGAAAAGTCTATTTGGGTCACTGACGGGTTGAATTTTGGTTCCCATTTCCTGATAGATATGAATTGCAATCCTAGAAACCAGGGTCCTTTGTGTAGTATCTTTTCATAGTTTTCAGGTTTGGAAAGTTTTATGAGATAAAAGTCTTTGATAAGGTCAATTAGATTTATTTTTTAGGAAGAATCAATAAATATTAAATATGATAAATTGTGTGTATATTTTGTATGCATTGTAAATATATATATATATACACACACACTAAACACACAACTTATTTTATCATATTCTCTAAAAATCTCTACAATTTAAAAAAATTATAAAAATTTGTACTATCTCATACTCTCGGATATATTATTTTACGCGATGTATCGGTCGTCTACATCATTTTGTGTGATTGATCGGTCGATTGGATACAACATTTTACACGATGTATCAGATACATCACTTAACACGATGTATTGGTCAGAAACATCACTTTACGCGATGTATCAGGACATTCAATGATGTATCCAAAATTGAAACGTAATGTATAGGGACGTTGAGTGATGCATCTGAAACCAAGACGCGATGTACCGAATCGTTTTGAGATGCATTTGGATTCCACCAAATTTAAGGAATTTTTGTAATTTGAAAAAAAAAAAAAAAAAAAGAGATAAGGTGTAATTAGCTTCTAACACCATGAGATTTGTTTAAAATCCACATCTATTATTATCAGATAGTATATTGAGGTATATTTTTTTAAAAAAGTAAATTTATTTTATTTACCAAGTGACAACAAATACTCATCTAAGCAATGCTGCTACCCTGGACATAATGCCCAAGCAGTAGTCTTCTTCAACTTCCTCTTTTCATTAATCCTACACCTACACTACTTCTTATGATGGGTAGGAGTCCAACTTTCTCACGTATATTGAGGTATATTTGATATTCATTGTAAGTATATTGTGTCATTTGTGTGTGTACTATAAGAATATACATTGTAAGTTATCTAACCGATATACATATACAATTCACCTCTCTTGCTCGCTACTTTCCTCCCTATAACATGTAGCTACGAATCATAATTAGCAAACTATAGTTATAGAGTGTAATTAAACTATTTTTGAGTGACTATATGCGAAAGTCCCCTAATATAATGTAAATATTCTATCATAATAGATAGTATATTGTGGGTGGATTTGGTATACATTGTAAGTATGTATATAATATAATGTAAGTATTCTATTATTATAAATAGTTATAATTATTTCAAAATTAAATAGTTAACAACACTATATTGATACACTATATTGATAATTGACTCAAACTTTCAAGTTGATAAACGATGATAATTTTTTAAAAAATAAATAAAGGGAAACTTACATAAATATACAACATTAAAAAAAATATTTACCATTTATAGCAATAACATTTTTTTCTTATTTGATCACTTTTAATACATCTATAATACACCTTTAATATATATTACAAAAAACAAATTATTATTCACATATAATACAAGTTTATTGATGGATAATACATTTATCACATATTTTAATACACCTATAATACAATGTGTTAATTTCTTACCAAACAAGCATAATATATTTTTAAAAAACAATTATAATACATATATATTGCATACATAATTCACTTTTAATACATATTGCAGATTTAACATAGTATTGCTAAAAAAGGTAATAAATAAAAAATGTCGCTAAAATCAGTAATTATTTATTAAAAAGGTATCCATCCAAGTAATTTTTCCAAAAATAAACGACTAGTCCTATTAAGCCCACGGGGCCAAAACATGGGATGGCTCAGGAAAATTAGGCTAACTGGTTGTGGGCTGCACTGGACAAAGGGTTTTGCACTATTGAGCCCAAACCAGACCAACCCAATTATAGGTGACCCGGCCTAGCCCGATATCAGAGACTAGTTTAATTTCTAATGGGCTAGTCTTACCTACCCCAACCCATTTAACATGCTTACTTCATGTAAACTTAAGCTATATTCAGTTTTTTTAGTGTATTATAATGTATAGTTGGTGTAAACCTAATGTACAAGGAAGCTATACTGTATAAATAGTGTATACTTTTTATGACTTTTGGCTATTTTTTATGTAAACAATAAAATAATTATTTATATATATATATATGAATTATACCTTTTAATTATGTTAATAGAATGCCTCAAAAAATCCTATCTTTAGTAATTATGCTTAGCTATGGGCTTCAATCTATACTCTAATATAACTTACATAAATCTCATAGTGTAAGACCTAAATTACATCTTGTCCCTACTTTTTTCTATTTTACAAAAATCCCTTAAAATATCAGCCATCCAGATACATAAGTTTCATCCGGATACATTAATTGTGATACATTATAAAACTTGTTTGTTTTAATATGGATATTAACATAAAATTGATTTTCGTTCCCATAAATCACGCAGATCTGATTGATATCAATTCACTCCAATTTGTAACAACTTCACAAAGTTCAAAATTTAGATTTTTATCTTCTCCATCAATTCTAAATCGTAAAAGTTCCACAAGAGGAATTGCCCTTCATTAGGAAGTTGGCAATTGTGACAGCAGGACAAGCCTTCACTCATCTAATAAAGGTTAATCATGTGGAAAATCTTCAGTTGGTTATGAATGAGATCTATAGATTTGTCCGGCGCCCCGATTATTGTGGTTTCTTCATCTGGTTTGTTGGTACACAAACAATGCTCTGTAATCCAATATCAACCATTGCATTTACCGTTGTTATGTGGAAATTCTTCTCGGGAAGGATACATACCTTGCGAGGATAATCAAGAACTCATGGGTACATCATGGGGAGTGGAGGGATATAGATATATAAGAAGCAACAATGATTTTCCATATGGTGTTGGTATCATTAATTCATTAGCTTCTTATCCGACAAAGGAATTATATTTTGTATTATCTTCTTATCCATCTCCGGCCGTTCAACCACTTCCTCCACCATTCCCTCTGCTCTCCCCACTATTGGTATATAGTTTTTTTTAAATGTATCATTGTTATAGTTTTGTTTTGTCGTTTTGATGTGAATATGTAAGTAATGATACATTAGTGGTAAACGACCCGCATGTATTGTAATTTTGTATCTATAGATTATGATGTGGTCATTATTTTGTATTCGGATGTGATTTGTATAAAAATGTATCATCATAATATATTGCGTATGATACATGTAATAAATGGATTAACAATTGAGACGAATTAGATACGTTTTGAATATCGAGTGTGTATCACAGATTTGTATAATATATCAGGTTATTATTGTGTATATTGTACATATAAATAGTGTAATAATTAAGATATGTAAATTACTTGTTTTGATCAAGACAAATGTGGATGATACATTAATATATATCAATCTTAGATTATTGTGAATGGTTGTATCATTGATAATTTTAATGTACCTAGTAAATGTTATAAGATGGGTACAAAATTGTATCGATATGTGTTAGTTTGTTGCTAGATAGGTGTTGGCTTTGAAAATCGAAAAGAATGTATTTCATATAATGTATCACTGAATTTTTTAATGTTTGCAAATTGCTGCATGTCGTATGAGTTTTTTTGTATCAAGATTATTATGGGTAATATGTACATATACATTGCATTCTAAGTTGGATAACACTGAACAAATGTTAAAGAGTGTAGATACATAACACACAACTGATTTGTTTTTGTCTATATAGCCTTTTAAATTTGTATAAGATTGATGATATATTGAAAAATTTGATACATGCAAACGATACATTAGGAAGTGTTTATGTATCAAGTACATTTATATTGAATATGATAAAACTAATTGAAGATTCAATAACATTAGAGTTAAGTATAAACACCTTAAATATGAATATGATCCATTGCATAAAACAAGGATGAACGGAAAATCATATGTATCAGGAAAAAAAGGGTAAAAACATTTTTTTTTTTTTGAAAAAAACGACAATGGAGAATATGAAAATTACCTAATTTAGTGGTTTAAATTTGATTGACTAGAGAGAGAATCCTTTTGAAATTCAAATTGAGATGAAAGTTGTAACTGATAAGATTGTGGAGTGAAATTAGGAGAGATTAAAGGAATGAAAAAAAGAATGGAAAATGTGGAGTTGAGGCTAAAATATTTATGTATCCGGATGACTTAAGAATTGAGTGAAAATAAGGGATTTTGAAAATATTTTAAAATGATAGGGAATAATGGAAATTATGAAAAATAAAGGTGTGTATATAAGTAATTAATCCTTAAAGTAAAAATTATCTAAAGGAAATATGTCTTAAGTCCAATATGGGCACATTTTATATAGGAAAACTTCGTAGATATACAAAAATAGCAATAATTTTTTTTTTTTTTAAAAAATAGCATCATAACCTCAATTTAAATCTATACTATGTTGTTAAAAAGGATTAGATATCATTGTCGATTGGGTGTTGTACCAAAAGTTTGAAAACATCTTGAGGAGCCTATATCTCAAGTTTGGCTGATTTGATGAGGTTTTGAATCAAATTTCATATAAAATTTTGAGGTCAAATAAAAAAAGTCTCAACTATATCTTTTGTACATCATATGTGAGTCTCTCACACACACACATATGTCTATATGTATATCACTAGTATGTCATATATATGTTACTTGTATGTCATGTAAAAGTGACATCGCATGATATACAATAGGCCAAAGTCATCTACAACCCCTTAAAGTTGTCTGCATATTTCACTTAGACACTCCAATTCAACCTTTTACCTATTGAACATTTTTACCTATACAAAAATCGTTCCTATTAGACACATTTTGATAATCAGCAAAAAAATGTCAAGAGTGTGTGATGCACTTGCCATGACATGGCAAACTAACTAATTAAAAGAAGCCACGTGTCTTAAAAAAAGCCATGTGTCTTTTGGGCTCCAAAATTATTATAATTAAAAAAATAAACTAAAATCCTAAACTATGTATGTTGCCGCCTCTGACCTGCCCACTCCCCCCACTTCATCTTCTTCCCCTTTTAAAAAAAAAACTTAAATCTCCTAAATTTTTCTACTTCTTTTTTTAATTTATTTTTGTTTTCAAGCTTAGATTCGATTCATGTTTGAGTTGATTTGGCAGAAAGAAAGAGATGTGTAGTGGCAATGTTTTTCGATGAACAAATTAAAATCTGTGATTGATTGTTTGAAAGGCTAAAAAGAAAGATATTGACAATGATATATTTGGAGATATTGACAATGATATATTTGGAGAAAAAGGTGGTGCCAATGGTGGGAGGTGGATTAATGGCTGGTTAAAAAGGAGAAAGAAGATGATGGCCTGAAAAAATAGGGAAAGAAGATGATGGTCTGCCAAAAAAAGGGGAAGAAGATGATCGGAGAAAGAAAGGAAAGGAGAAGTGTGGATATGGTAACGGCAGATCTAATTAAAAAACAAGGTGGCGTGGAGAAGAAGAATGATTGCAGCTCGAGAAAGAAGGGGAATGAAATTTAATGGTGGGACACCGGTGATTGTGGTGGTGAGAAGGTGGTTGCAATGGTGGTTGAGTCAAAGAAGAAGAAGAAGAGATGCTAATTTAATTTTTTTTTAAAAGATAAATCTTTTAACGTTAAAATATTGGAGAAAAAACAATTCACGCGCCCCATTTGCGTGACTCACAAATGATTTGCCATGTAGGCAAAAAATGCTTAGACGGTTCAAATCTGGGGTGGTAGAGGTGTTCAATAGGTACTAGATGTAGTTGAGGTGTCTAAATGAATAATGACGACAACTTTAAGGGGCCGCAGATCACTTTGGCCTATACAATAATATACATTGTGCATACACACGATATGCACTTATTCAGCCACATACCATCACTATAGCCCCCACTAGGGACAACAATAACCACCATGTCAACAAAATTAAAATAAAAAGGAAGAAGAGGAAGATGATTTATGTTTTTTTAAATTAATTTTTTCCTTGTTAGTAGGGTTGTTATATATCATGAGAATAAGTACAAGAGGAGGGCACTATTCTACCAGGATGAAACTTTTATCATTCGCTAAAAGAGGACTAGGGGATTACTATCTAACAACTAACCCCCACACGAATAGAAGTAAGTAAGTTAGCTAACAAAAAGATTGGCCTTGTCATATTTGGTTTTAATGGAAGGCATTTGATTTTTGTCCAAATGAAAAGGACCCTTAGCCCATTTGGCTAGTGATTTGAAAGTTATCTAACAACATAAAAGATGATTTATATTGAGTTATTGTGCTGAACTCCTAGCCTAACTTTGTAATTGAAATTCTAATTCAACTTGATTCAGCATTGATTTGATGTTGATAGTAAAAGGATTTAAATTAAAGATATTTGAAACTCATTTCATATTTGATTCTTGGATTTGAAATACAAGGAATCAAACTTATTTTATTATTGATTTGAATTATATTTCATGAACACAAGTCGGTTAGCCTTAAAGGTCAAAAACAAAGAAAAGGGAAAGAATGAAAAAAGAAAAAGAAATAGAAAGAGATTAGGTTTATCAAAATTGAAGCTCAAAATTAAAGGTGCTTATTTCATAAATTCCTATATTTAAAAATCATTGTGATGTTAGTCATTACTTGAATGTTTCTATTAAAATTAAAAAAAATATTCAATGAACATGAACTTGATGATATGGTTACTGATGAAGATGACGAACAATCGACTCAGAGTAACAATATTGTTTCGTCTTCTATGTCATCTGATTAAGAAATAAAAGCTAATAGGGAAGAGATTGCTCGTAGAATGTGGGAAAATTATATAAAGGAATAGTTTGTTACTACCTCCTTCGGAAAAGTTCAAATTCTAATTTGAGTGACAAAATTGAGAAAAAAGAACAATTTGTTTTTAATGGGTTATAATTATAACCGAATCAATAACTAGTTTGAATATGCGATTAATGTATTTCTCTGGCATATATTGTTATTTTGTTGTTGTTGATTGTTATCAATTATGTTATAAAGTTAGTTTTTAACGAAACATATTCACTATAAATATATAATACAATTTTATGGGTATTTTTAATAGTATTTTGAACTAATGGGTATAAATCATATTTTCTGAAATAGTCGAATATTTTTGGGAAAATTTGAGGCCAAACACATGGTGTAATTCCCCACAAACTTGGGGCCAAACGCTAGCTTAATTTGTGATTATGTTTTTCATTTTCTATGTTTAAAAATTGAATGTGAGTGATATTCATGTTTGTCCTTAGAAATTTAAACATTGATGGATTAATTATTTTATACTATCTTAAAAGTATTAACTCTCTAATTTGAATGTTAAATTATTATAGTATATATTTCCAACAAAAAACACCTTCTAACCTGAATATTATATTACTATAATATCTCAATTATAAACACTCAAATTTAGTATATCTTCTATATTTAATTATTTATTTATATTATATTAAAAATAAATATCTTTTCATAAAATTTGACTCATTCTGCCGTTATCTGTTGTTCAAAGTCATCATACAACCTGCCGAATTACTTCTATGCTTCAATATTATTACATTTGATGGATTGCCTCTCTTTTCGATATTTGTCATTATTTCTTAATAAGACATTCTCTGTTATATATTTCTCCTTAACAAAATCTAATTGATTTGTTGAAATAAAGTTTAACAAAATATTATGAAGTTTTTCATGAACCACCTTTGAGATAACCTTATTAATAAAGTTACTCAACCTGTTGGTGTAATATATCACAAATTAAATATAATAAATTACAGTTGAAAATAAAATGATAAAAATGAATAAACAAATCTTCTAGGCTGAGGCGCGGATATCTCTCTCTCTTTAAGGAGATTCAAGCCCACTGCGACATAATCTACACCGACCCAACAATATGTCTCTTGACTTGTCCCCTCCAGGATACAACAACCCAACAACGTCGTATAACTCAAACAACTCCGGATTAGTTGAAGAGTCCAAAGCTCCATATAAGAACACCTTCCTTCAATATATAAATATTCTCTTTTGTATATAGTGAGTATAGTTGAAGACTTAGAATATTATTCTTTGTCTCAACTCTCTCTTTCACTACAACACTAATCTCAGTATAAACACAATAAAATACAACTCATCTTTTTCACTCTATATTTTTTTGTACTTCTCTTGTTTTATCTTATCACACAATACAAAGGAAGACCACACTATTTATAGGTGATGAATTCTTCCTTGCAATGAATAGGAAGATAGTGGGTAGTAAATTTGCCAAATGAATGGCTCAAATGTTACATAAGTTACAAGACATAAAGATAGAATAATTGATGAAATGAAGAGTTGGTGATTACATAAGTTACTAAAAATTAATGACCACTTTCTTCCACAATTGATGGGAGTAAAGATGCACAAATATAATGTCCATCAAAAGACATAACATGATATATAATGTGACATATAATATATTTTTATTACTATTATTAAAATGTCACACCAACAATCCCCCACTCATTTTAATATTAAGATAAGAGAGTTCTTCACAACTTAGTTATAGGTAGACTATTATGCATAATGAATGTGTGCTCTGCATTGAATATTCACTTAGTAAAATAATAACCTTTACTCCAGAGTCAGTAGTAGTCTCAGACTTGAACTATGACTGCTTAAGGGAAATAAAGTATCATTGTTTACACACAATAGTCAAGGTGTTGACATAAGCTTTAATAGCCAGCACATTACGGCCTTGTGCTATCCCGATTTCAAAAGTGTTTTTGAGAACAAGCTCATTCTCATAGAAAGCGACCTACTTTCACACCCATATAGGTGAAATCTGTCAAGGGTGCTCCTATAATTTGACACCCCACTCATACGAGATGCAGACTTTCATTAAGAGTTCAAATACTCAACCTCCACTTATAGGATAAATGCACTCACATCATACAGATTGAATACAATTAACAATATTGCATTTCACAACAAGCCATCATATGATTCGTTCTTCCCATTGAACCTAGTTATAGGATCTCTAGTCCCCAGGTTGGGTTTCCTCATATATAACTTAGAATTTTTTAGCTTCAATTCCATCCCCCTCAATTGCTTCAGACTCTTTTTATTGCAAAGGCCTCAGTTTATAAATCTGCAAAATTGTCACAAATTTTAACACAATTAATATTGATGGTATACCAGTGATCAATATGATCTCAAAATTTTGTTTTTTGTCCTCATGAGTCTGTATTTATCATTTTAATAATGATTTTATACTCTACCATTATATTGGTGCTATCACAATTAATCAAAATTAGAAAAATTAATTTTTCAAAATAAAGTGATTGATATATATAGTAAAATCAATTCACTTTTTCACTAGTTGAAGCTTAATTGTTGTAGAGAAATTCCTTTGGAGTTTCATGAACCTTCCTTACGTGTTGGGTTACTATATATGCCGTGGGATTTATTGTTACTTTCTGTGCGTTAAGTCGATCTCAGGACCGAATCATCCGAACGGATCTATCAACACCAGTGGAAAGACTAAAAGCTTTAGTACCGTGCTGGAGAATTGCCGGATTATTACCATTACTAGCAGATAAAATGCTTCCATTACGGGAGCAATTTCCCATGCACCGATTTTGAGCGAACAGATTTGGGGAATGGAAGAAAATGGTTGGGAATCAAAGAGATATATGATTTTCTCGATCACAGCGCAGAATTCGTGGTTAAGGCATGCATCGGAAAAAGATCTCACATTGCAAAATGAAGCCTATTAATTGTGATGAAGCTACCTATTTCTCTTTTATTTGTTTCTGGGAACATAAAATTCTTAAATTAAAAAGATTGAATTTGCCATATCTTTTCTTTTTATTAGGGAGCTTATTTTGTCAACTCCATTCAATGATATTGATAAAGTAGAAAGAAATACTACTTCCACTTGAAGATGTCATTTTAGCTATGAAGTTAGTTTTTGTTACTTGATTAGCTTCACTATAACAATAATGCATAACTTTCACTTCTGCATCTTCAAATCTGTTTAACTTGGTGTTGTCCCATTATTTTTTGTGATGTTTAATTTCTCCATATCTCACAGAAAGTGATTAGAGGGGTCACTTGAAAAATGATTTTGTGCACTTCATAATTAGTTTAAAGTTTTACATACATCCACATTCTGAGTCATGTTATATGCTTTCAGTTTGAGGTGACAAAAAAAAATCAGTAATAGAGATGTCAACTGTATAAATTCAAATATTTAGGACCGGTTTTAGTTTTCTAAGATCAAAATCTTTTTTTTTACGTCAAGACTTGTTAAAAGTCTATTATGTAGATCATATGTCCCCTCTTTTGTAAGTATGTTAATTGGAACTCTAAGACACAATAGTATAAGTTTGATATCTAGGACTATGGGTGTACATGGATCGGATAGGTCTGGATTTTTTAAATACCAAATCAAATCATTTGTGTAGACTTTTTTAATCTATAAATCAAATCAAACTAATAAATTTTTTATTTTTCAACCCCGAGTGTTTTTCGGTTTCTCGGGTTTTCGGATTTTTACGGTAAAATATTTATACAAACATATGATTAACTTGTGCTTGAAATATTTCATTGGTCATATCAAAATATAATTATCTTAGGTGTTTCTTAAGAAAGTAACACAAAATATGATATGAGTGATGACACTAAAATATTCAACAAAAAGTAATAATGAAATAACATAAATTAAATATTGCAAATACTTAAGTCATAATGAAAATGATCATAATATTAAAGTATTAAATCATTATAAAAGAAGTCTAATAAGTATTAATATCATGACTAAACATCAAAAAAAAAAAAAACTATAATTAGGTTATGTATTTTAATTATCTAAATCAATGTAAAACTAAAGACCAAATTAAAGAAGAACAACTTTGTTTTGATATGGGCAGTTCCCCTTTGTTTGCAGTAAAGTATTTGGAAGCAGACAAGATGGAAACTCTTTTTGTTAAGCGTATATGGCCCAATACTACTAATAAGCTATGTAATCAATCAGGGGCGGATCTACATGGAGGTTAGGGGGTTCACCCGAACCCTCTTCGTCGGAAAATTACACTGTATATATGGGGTCAAATTCTGTTTTCATGTGTATATATATTAAAATGAACCCCCTCAACACTTGTAAAGAGGCTAACTTAGTGGTAGAGGGAGGTCAACAATTCACCTGGATATCTTGGGTTTGATCCGTGCAGCAACACTTTCCTTAATTTTTTTTGTTTTCTTCATAAGGAAAATCATATTTCAAGGCTGAGATGGGCTCAACATTTTTGGGATGGAGTTTATTATTATTTTTTTCATTTTTTTTAATGTTATTTCTCCTTTTCAATATTCATTTGTTCGAATTTATTAGGCATATTGTTTTCATTTTTTGTATTTTATTCATTTTATCTCTACTGCTCATTTTATTTTTACGTAACACTCTTTTTATACACTAATTCAAAGGAACTTTTTAAAAAACTGTCAATTATTTTAAATTTGAAAGGCATGATTATTCATGATATTTGTTTCTCATTTTTTCAGTTCTATTCTAGAGAGATGTAAACTACATTTATTTGATTTATTCGTCTTTTTTTTTTACCAATGAAAAACCTTATAAATTGAATAAATGAACAAAAAATTGGCGATGCCATTTATTTATCCTTTTAATATGCATTGTAATATTAGTAACTCAATCACACACATTTTTAAAGAGTATTAAACAATTTTTAAAGTAACATATGATTGAATGAACACTAATTTAATTTATTTTAAAAATTCAAAATAAAGTAAAACAATAAAAGATAAAAGAAAAAATCACTTTTTTTTATATAAAAAGAATCAATGAAGCAGGGTAAAAGTAGGAAGAAACGTTAAATGTGGCATGACAAGGCAAGTTAAATTTAATGGATTATGGATAATTTTTTTCTTCCCCGATCCGTTTTGCTCCATTCTTTGATTTACTTCTTTATATGTTGAACCCCCTCTTCTCCACACGTTAGCAATAGACATGATATGTCACTCTCTTGTACTAATGCATATTAAGTTATACATACATTATTATCCTTTTGTACGGAAAAAAAAGAAGACCAAATATTCAACATTATTGTCATTCTTAGTATTGACTCATTTTTTTATGTTAGAATTAATATTGATTTGAGCTTTATTAGAGTTACTAATATATATTGACTATAACCTTTATTGGATTATTTAAAATTCTATAAGTCAAACTTGAAATAATACGTTAAAAGACTAAAACTATGAAAAGTATAAGAAATATTTTGAATTATATTAAAGTATTTACTTTTATGTATAATATAAATTTTAATATAAATATAGAGGATGTTGGGTTGGTTTGGTCTCGGATTGACTTTTTAAAGTTAAAATCAAACTAACCCAAGTATAGTCGGAGTTTAATTCTCCAATACCAAATCAAGTCAAACAAAATAGCTAGTCGGTTTTTTTTCTTGGTCTAACTCGGTTTGTGATTTAGTACGATTTTATGTTCTATTTTGTTCACCCCTATCTAGAATGGTTCTTAATTGGGTTTTATTTTAAAATATTAAAAAAAAAGATAATAAATAGGATAAACTACTTTATTAGACATACATCACTACCATATATACGAATTATACCTGTACTTTCAAACAATTACATATATTACCACTTTTAATATTTTATACCATATATTATTAAAGATACAATCAAATACCCACCTCTTTTAAAATTAGGTTTGATTAATTATCTTTACATTTAAACTCCAAAATTAACATTTTAATTAAAAACAAATATCTTTCTCTCAGGGAATTTGAGTTAGGATAAAACTCTAACTCTTCCTCTTTTTCTTCCCTTGATCTATAGTCAGTGAGAAGAAACACTCCATTAAAATTGATGTTCTACAGCTTGTCAACACACATGTCAACTCTTAGCCTTTGATTTTCCCACTCTCAAACCAATCCCCCATGTACCCACCATTTTTTCTCGAAAGGGGAGACGCCTCTCACGCGCAAAGACAATGGGTGTTGTTGTAAGCAGAGATTTCATGCACAATAGATTTATCAAATTCGACATTGACAATGGTACTGATTATATACTCAACTAGCACTACAAACAATTTGATTATTAGGGACAAATAATTTCGTCATTTATAAATCATATTTCGTCACTAAAAATTTTGTGAGACGAAAAATAATTCGTCAATCAGTCGTCACTAAATGTGTGTCACTCCCCGAGCTTACACCCTGGGTGGGACTAGCACTCGAAGACCATTGTTGACCCCAAGCGAACCCTTGGCCTGACTTACTTACTCAGCGGAAGACTTAAACTCAACAAAGATAAGTTCATATAATAAACTGGAATGTTATAAAGGAACATTCAACTAGCAATTAAGGCAAACTCAAGTCTCAACATGGAATAATGACAATGAAAAGACTAAAGAACTAACATCTGACTGTCTATGAAGCCTCTAATAACAACTGCGATGGATGTTGGGACAAACCCCACAACATCCTAATGAACTAAACTATAAAACAATGGTATGGATCCTTCGGAGTGCATGGAGGCTCACCAACAGACTCTGAACTGCTCACTGGATCAACCGACAACCATCACTTAAGAACTATAGTGATGATACAACGTTATTAGCCCCACGTTACCCGGACCATCCTATACCTTGCCGTGGTATAGGACCTGAACTACTAAGTGGATTCACTAGTCTATGCGAAAATGATTCATCTAAAAGGCAGTGGCGTAGGAACATGTATGCCAGGGTGTCCAATTGGACACCCTTCGTCGGAAAAAATATCGCATATACAAGTAAAATTATATACGAAGTGATTAAATAACATATTTTGGACACCCTTGACATAATATGTTGTTATAGCCTAGTGGTTTAAGATATCTTGAATGTATGTTTCGACATCTTTAATGGGTCAGTGCTCACGTGTTCAAATCTCACATGGAACAATATTTTCTCCCTTTTAAAAAGAACTTTTGTTATTTAATTTTTGGACCCTCTTCCTAAAATTCATGGCTCCGTCACTGCTAAAAAGTATGACCCTTTTCTACCCATGATGGCTACATGGTTTATGGAGACGTGAGTTATCTGAACTCAAGCTCGTCCCCATTTCGGTGCTCAATACTACTCCCAAAAATATAATATTAGCTCTTATGTTAAAAAACATACTTCATCTGTGATTTGAGATTAGTGCTCAAAAACTTAGCTCAAAGGCTATCTTGAAAATCTCAGTTTCCCTGCTTGCTTCATTTAGAAAGCTATTACTCTTTTCTGAAAACTAGCCCGAAGGCTCTTTGGAAATCTCAGCCGTTTTTATTTAAATGTGAAAAACTTTTTAAATCTCTTTGGGAATACTTAGTCCCCATATACTTTTTGAAGAAATGAACTTCAATCTATAATCTTTACTCTTTACTCAACTTAATTGAACTTTAAGTCCTAAAACAAGGTTAAAAGCATTTGCAAAAGACTTCTTGGAAAGACTTTGAAAACTTCCTAGACTTGGCTCTTGACTTCCCTTGAATTTGAATTTATGGATTCAAGGTTATGATTCATGTTTATGGATGATTTCTAGGTGTTTAGAAGCCATTTAGAGTAGTTATAATCAATGGAAAGTGTTAGGACACTTTAGAATAACTTAAATAGGCTGAATGACGAAAAACTGGTGAAAAACGCCGATCCGAGAGCATCCCTGGCGCTCCGCGCCAGACCCTAACTTACTGGGGCTTGTTTTGGGCGCATTGCAGGCACACCGCCCCAGCCTCTTGGCGCTAAAGGGGCGCGTCGCGCGACCTGTTCCTAAAATGACTTTAGAGACAAATTTCCAGATTTTAATTCTTTCTAAAAATGACTATTTCCAATTATAAGCTTCTTCCTAGTTGTTTCAAATTGCGAGATGTTACAATGTGTGTCCCTAAAAGTATACAAACACGATTTAGTGCTTCGTCGCTAAAAGTATTATATTAACTACGAAAAAAAATCATCCTCAATTCTTAAACATTTGTGACAAACTTAATTGTCGTAAAAAGTATATTTTTTTGTAGTTAATTGTATGCTTTGTCACCAAAAAGGCTATTAATACCTACAAAATTATATCGTCGCTAATTATTTTACTTCAATCAATGGTGACATCAATTGTCTCTAAAGTTATATGTATTTCGTAGTTGAACAAAATCTAATTTCGTCACTAATGACTATATTTTATATACAAAAAATTATTTTGCTCTTAAATGTATCAATTAGGGATAAATTTATTATTATAAAAAAGGGTAATTTTCCTATTCTCCCCCAATCTCAAATTTTTTTAACCCCTCCCGAGGAACTACCACATTATGCTTTCTTGGGGACTTGAACTCACAACTTTAAGGTTGGAAGTGAGGAGTGCTTACCATCCAATCAACTCTCTTGTCTCTCATTTTTATTTTATTTTTAACTTCATTCACTTCTTTCAAATTTAACTTTTGTAGAAATAAAAATGTAGATTGTATTTTAATTAAACTGTATATTTTTTAAAAAAATTGAATAATCGGTTCAANGAAATAAAAATGTAGATTGTATTTTAATTAAACTGTATATTTTTTAAAATATCTTTAAATATATTCAGTACGATTCTTTCATTTTATTATTTATTTGTATGAATTTTAAAAATTATTCAGTACAATTATAAATTTATATAAAATTAAACTTTCGATTTTATTAAAAAATTGAATAATCGGTTCAATTCGATATGTAAATCAATTCGTTTGAAAAAAACATCGATACCCATAACTATAGTACTTCATCATAATATATTTGAAATCCTAGTTGGTTCATTTCTTTCATTTGTGCTTTCATTTTTTAGTTTATTTCAATTTTCACACGGATGGAAAAAGTTAATAGAAATTCATGAAATATTTCGCACCTTTGCAAAGTCTAAGTTTGTAAGTCGATGTTATCTCTGTATAGTTGCTCTACATACGTATGTGGAATTACTATTAAATTTTATAGACAGAAGAAAATAGATCGACTTAGTCTATGCAGTTTACCAGTCACAAATCAATAGACACGCACAAAAATTAGCGCCAAGACTTGAGAAAATATTTTTTTTATAGTCTTTATCGATGAAAGCGTATCAAATAAAAAATAAAAGTGTTAAACCAACAAATATTAGCGATCTAGTGGTAGAATTGTACCCCAATCACGATACTTATAACTTGGATTGTATTTTTCAAATGATGCATTTTATAATTGCGTAATTTAAGAAAATTGATGAATTTAACTTTTACATTTTTACAAAATCAACTGAATTCGTTGGTTTTAATAATTTTCTTCGCCAATTAACGAATGGACTCTGTCTATTTCTTATGAAGAACTTGTATTATTTTTTTTGTAAGTTGTCACTTGTAATTATGAACAATTGTAACAAAAAAAAATTGTATTTAGCTATGAATTTTTTTCGTAGCAAATAGTTGAAGTATTCACTACAAATTTTAAGTCGTCGCTATTTAACACCTTACATATTTTGGGACAAATTTTTTGTTGTCACAAAATCACAGATTGATTAGAGAGAGTAAAATCTTTGTCACCAACTCTAATTTGTTGATATTGTAACAACATATTTTTTTAGATGAAATTTTTTGTGTCCAAAAATTAATAAATTTTAAGACAAAAAATAATTTGTCGTGAATTAGATACATTATTAGTGAATAAATAACGTGTCACCAATAAATTTAAATTCGTGACTAACACTACTTAACAAAATGACGCCAATTAATTTTTTGGTGGAAAATTTTAGTGGACAAAACTTTGCTACGGATTTTTATGTTTCGTCACTAAAAGTATGTGTCTCATATATTTAAGCACGAAAAGTAAATTTTATCACTAAAAGCGAACAACTAGTGACGAATTTGATGTTGTAGCTAGTGATTTCGTAGCTATATATCATATTTGTTGTAGTGTAGAAAATTTTGTGTCACTTCTCCCGTTGGATCTAGATGTTATCAATGTATCTTATTAAGTGTGTATGTATCTAATAAATATATTGGAGATTTACGCATGTATTTGACACAATTTGTTATGTCATGTATTTGTCTTTTATCATGTATCTAACTATTTTCGTATTTATCCGAGATACATATTTTTAATATAACGTATGAAATTGATACTTGATACATCAAATTATATATTTAAAAGATACATGAAATAATATTAGACCATATAAATAGAGACATGGAATTAATAGTAGATACAGATAACAGATACATGAATTTAATACTAGATACTTTTATGATACATATAAATGTACTTGTATGATACCCATGTATCTAAGTGTTTAGTTTATTGGATACATTATATATTATAATAGATACATCAAATTAATGAATTTATTATTTTAAGAGTAATAAAATAAAATTAATCAAATTAAATGACCTAGTTATACATGTTTTTGTCTTTTTATTAATATTAATGAAATTGTTATTTCAAAAAATAATAAATAAAATTAATTAAACGAAGATACACTCCTTGATTTCCGTCTTACATTAAGGGATTTAATTAATTTAAATTTTCAAAATTAATTATTTATATATTTTGAAAATCCTCACTCCTCTAAATAAGGAAATCAATTACAACCAATTAATTTAAGCAAATAAAATATGTATCACGGTTTAAAAATTTGACAGATACATGTATCTCACGAATTCAAACTCATGTATCCTAAGCACGAAATATAGTAGAGGAAGTAATATTTGAAATTATCAAGAATCTTAGTAATTAGAATCTAAAGTAGTGGAATTTATGCAGTTTTCCCAATAAATATTAGTTTATTGTAATTAAAAATGTGATCACCTTTTATAATATTTAAGAATGGGGTAAATGCTTCAACTGAATACCTAAAAGAAGTTGCTTATATATTCATTAAATAAACTTTTATTGTATTGTTAAAAGCTTTTTGTTAAAAGAAAAAGAATGTTGTGATGTGACATTTCATTAGAAGAGAAGAATATATTTTGAGGAAAATATAAATAGTTGAGTGATATTATGATTCTAAAAAAAAAAACAAAAAGTAATATTATAGGATAAATTTTCAAACATGATTAACTATCTAAGAAATTTACTCTTTTTAATTGAATTATCCTTAATTCAACATTATTTCATTGAAGGTAATTATTTTCAAAATTTGTATTTCTTTTGTTTTATATCAAGTTGCTTACTTTATTTTCTTTATTAGTTTGTTTGAAAAAGAATGAATCTTTTCTGATCATTTGACAATTTTTAAAATTTAATGTCACTTAATATGTTAAAAACCGTATGATTTTACAGGAAATTTTATTGCATTATATAGACTGTGATATTATTAATTTAGGACCAAATCAATAAGATTTTCCTCAAGAAATCTGACTCCATTAGGAGTATTCTTATCTTCTATGCATCTTCTCAATCTTTTAATCTATTAAGGGTCTACAATACCTTGACAAGTGCTAAATGCCTAACATTAAGGACAAAGTTCGATAAAATTAACTTTTTTTATAAGCTGAGTTTTTATGTATATAGCTATTTTTTTATTTTTTTTATTTTCTTTTATGTATATATGCTATTAACATCAGAGGATTGTAAAATTATTAGGTCTTCTGCATTGAGGGATGATAATATCACCTAGTAGCTACAAAGACATATTGTATTGAGACCTTTTTTTTTGTGTGTATTTTCAAGCAATCTTTGACAATAGACAGAGAAACGTCATGATCCCATGTCATCACTTTGTCATTTCAATAGTTTTATCATCAAATCATTGGCTCTGATACGATCAAATGATGGGCTATATTAAGACTAGATATGTTATATTCTCAACATGATGAAATATTTATCTATTTTGGACTAAGCCCGCCCAGTACTTTACAAAAAGTTTTGCCATTGAGAATATTCCTACTTATATTTAACTTTCTTAATCTTTTCAACTAATAATATAACATTTTATTCACGCTCCCAATAATGTAATACGAAAACCACCTCCGTGGCCACATAAGATCAAGAGGATTCAAATGAATTCACTTTCATTGGAAGATTTTTATATTTTCTATAGGTTAAATGCTATAAATTGCACGCGCACATATATATATATACAATACCAATTTGAAGTCACTATATACAATGAGCTAGTCCTTTGGCAAGATGGTCTAGTAGGTTAAAAGTTTTGTTCTTTAAAGTCAGGATGTTTTTTACTCAAATTTCATAGGATAATTTTACTTTAAAATATAAAAAATTTGATTGTAAATCCCACTATTAATATTATAGTATTAATTCATAAACTTCAAATTCTAGTGGAACTTGTCTCATTTTAATTATTGTCCGTAATGGGGCCATTATGCTTCCTTTATTTATTATTATGGCACCTCTCTAACTTAATATAGTACGTAGTATAGGAGAATTGAAATAGAAAAACAAGGACAATTACTTAGTTTCTGGGCATAATATTTGGGAGCCGATTTCAAATTGGTGTTTGTTTATAGAATTTGTATAAAATTTCAATTTCAGATCATAATTTCAAATCTTAAATTTTCCAAAAATTAGGATTTGGAATTTCAGATTCTTTTAAATATAAAATTTGAACCATAAATTTATATTTTACAAATACGATGCATGCTCGACGTAAAGAGATTTTTTGTACCGTGTAGGAGGGTTTTATCAAAAAATAGTTAATTACTACTATTATTGATTTATTGGATCAATGAGTCTTTGTAAAACTATGTGTATTTGAAAGTGTGTAATAACATATAACCACAAATATTAATTTATAATATGAGATTTATTTATTTGGAAACTTAGAATATTCTAATACCTTGTTTATGAACTATGATTGATCACATGCATGGTAAGATTTGTATAATTGTTGGGAAAGTTTTGATAGTTTTCACCTTTCACAAATTATGAAATTTTTATGTTCATAAGAAAAAAAAAATACAACTAAAAAAATTTAAATTACTTGTCCAAATAAAATTTTGTGCTTCAAATCAACCTATAATTTAAAATCACGTCCATACAAACCCTCATTTTGCTTAAAAGTTAGAATACGATGCTCAAGATATGCCAACAACGATTTTATTTTGGAGTACATGGGGGCTCGCATGAACTTGCAATGGAGACTGATATCTTTTGGAATGAACCACCCTATTTTATTTTTAGAGATTGCATCTACCACATTAATTCCATGTTGTAATAACTCTGAATTTTGCTTTTATTTAAAGGGAAACTTACCGAAATCCTACTAGATAGTTTAGGAGTTAATTAATTAGATACACTTTATTTTACAATTTTAAGAATTTTACTAAATTTTGGTGCGTTCAGATTTGTCTAGATACCTACAAATATATGTATCTAGTGTGATTCGCATGTATCTAGGATACATGACTATTTCACTCATATCCCTTCCCATCTCGTTTGCCTCTCACCCTATTTTTGTGTATTTGATAGCAAAATCACATGTATTTAAGTGTATCTTCCTCAATATATAATAGAAAACTCTTAATTAATAGTAAGATATATAATTATTTTAAAATATAGGTAAAATATTAATATATATAATATGGATATATTCTAATAAGGTCGTTTATGTGAAATTATAGGTATGACTAAAAGATGTCAGTTGTTTTAGTTTAACCTTAATCAGGCTCTATGTAACAGACTAGCTAAAGTTAGTTACTAGATTGTTAGAGTTAATTAAGCTTAGTTACTGCTTTATAAATAGAGATTTATTAGCACTGAATTGATTAGATGTTTTTATTGATAATGAGAAGATTCATTCTTCTTTCTCCCATGTATCTTACTGCATCTTCTGTCTAGATTCATTCACCATTACTGTTTTCTCTGCAATTCATCATGGTATCAGAGCTTTGATATTCGATTTAGCAGAGATTCAGTGTTGATAGTTAATTCGTCTACACTATGTTAGTATACTTAGCTTTTCTCAGAGATAACTGCAATGGCAGTTGAAGATCAGCCTGTCAATGCACCCACAATAGATCGTGTATTTGAGATTGATCATAATCACCCCTGTTTCTTCAATCAAGTAATTCTCCTGGTAGTTCTGTGGTCTCGATTCAGCTCACTGGTCTAGAAAATTATGCGATCTGGAGTAGGTCGATGCGTCTGGGTTTGCTCAGAAAAAGTAAGCTAGGATTCGTTGATGGTAAGCATCCTAGAGAATTTTTTCCTCCTACACTACATGATCTATGAAAGAAATGTAACGCTATAGTCCTTTCGTGGATCATCAATTCTATTAGAAAGGATCTCTTGAGCAGTGTCATCTATGACTCTAATCCTTCTAAGGTATGGACAGATCTGAAAGAACGTTTTTATAATATTGATGGATCGAGGATTCATTTTCTTCACAAGGAAATTCATACAATGTCTCAGGTAGTGCCCACTGTATCTAGCTATTATTCTAGATTACGAGAGTGATGGAATTAGTTTGATGCAATAATGTCATGTCCAGGATGCAATTGTCCAGAATCCAGGGCTTATGTGCATCACTTTGACTATCAAAGGTTGCTTCAATTTTTGACTAGTCTAAATGACTCCTACACTGAGTCGTAGTCAAATCCTTATGATGAGTCCCACACCCTCTATCAATCAAGTTTATTCCATGTTGATTTTAGAGGAGAGTCAAAGATCATTAGGGAATGTTTCTCATTCTACTGAAGTGAGTGATAGTGGTTCGAGTTCTACACCCTGCTGGTCTGCCTATAATTGAGGTACTTCTAGTTCCGGAGCTGGACATAGTTACAATGGTGGTAGTTATAATGGATGTGGAGAGTAATTAACATCTATACTATGACTATTGTCATAACACTGGACATACCAGTAACATCTGTTACAGACTATATGGGTTATCCACGAATTTCAAACACAATTCCAAAAAGAAGTTTACTCCAAATTCAGCTTCCACATCAGGGAGAAGAGGTGTTGAACACTATGCTGCTTCTGAATATGGCTCTCAATGGAAAAGGAATCCTACTTTTGAACTAGGCAGTTCAACAAGTATCTCTACCAACAAGGGATCAACAAATGTTGCAGGTCATCTTGGTGACAGTTCAGCATAGGTGATGACTCATTATTACCAGCATGGTTCAAATGCAAATAGACCTTACTTCACTCCTGAACAATATCATCAAATATTTCATCTGATTGACCAAGGAATTGATAACAATGGTACAACTCCATCAACAGGTATGTCTAGTTACACTATATCTCATACTGATGTTGTTAACTAGATAGTGGATACAGGAGCTACCCATCACATGGTTAATGTTCCCAAAGTTTTAACTGATACTAGAGCTTTCTTTAATCCTAGTTCTAGTAATGTTTTTCTACCTATTGGTGGTGTTGTAAAATTTAGCTATTTAGGATCTACTGCAGTTTTGAACAACTATACATAATGTCATGTGTATGCATGAGTTCCAACATAATTTGCTATAAGTATCCAAACTTACAACTCAGTCAGCTTATACCCTGACTTCTATGTTTTTCAGGATCTCTTTAGCGGAAGGGTGAGAGGGATTGGTAATCATGTTCAAGGCATGTATGTAATGAACTCTGCTTGCAACTTTCTGAAGTCTGATGCTGAAAATAAAGATCTCTACAAGTCTAGTTGTTGTTCTTTTCTAATTAGAAAATAGAAGAATAATTTGGCCCTAGCCCTTTGGCATAAGAGGTTAGGTCATGCTCCTATAGACACATTAAAGAAGCTAAAATGTCTTGATAGCCTCTGTATGACTGAATCTGATTCTGATCATTGTATTGTATATCCTTTGGCTAAGAAATCAAGACTTCATTTTCGTCTTAGTTCTACAATGTCTAATGCATGCTTTAATCTTATTCATGGTGATGTATGGGGTCCTTATAGGGTGCCAACTCATGATGGGAAGAAATATTTTCTCACATTAGTTGATGATCACTCTAGGTTCACCTGATTATTTATCCTTAACTCCAAGTCTTAGGTTATAGTGGCTATCACTGATTTTCTGCTGATGATCAAGAATGTGTATTTTGCAGCAGTTAAATTTCTAAGGACAGATAATGGATGTGAGTTCTTCAACTTTCAGGTTTCAAAATTATTGAGATATTTAGGTATTATACACCAAAGTTCTTCTGTCTATACACCCCAACAAAATGGGGTAGTTAAGAGAAAGCATAGATAAATCTTGGATACTACAAGAGCTACAAAATTTCAAGCTAATATTCCTCTCAAGTTCTGGGGAGAGTGTGTCACTACTATTGTTTATCTTATTAATAGGTTGCCCTCCTCCTCACTCAAAGGTAAGGTTCCCTTTGAAATTCTTCACGAGCATCTTCCTGATCTCAGTCACTTGAGAGTCTTTGACTATTTGGGCTATGTTACTTGCCTTAGAAAGTCAGATAAATTCTTTCCTAGAGCTGCACCTGCAGTTTTTCTTAGTTATTCCCTTACTCATGCAGAATCATTTATAGTGAGCAGGGATGTGGTATTCAAAGATGATGTGTTCCCTTTTTCACATTCATTGCAGCAGTGTTCTCATGTATTTAGTATGACTTAGGCTCCAGAAAATTATCACTCATATGATTGTATGAAATTCCATTTACCTTCTTCAGATGATGTTGATCACACTGTATATGATCATGTTGAGTCTCTTGAGCCTAGTGATGTTTCTCCTCTACCCATTCATGCTATGCCTCTAAGAAAGTCTCATAGGATCACCAAACCCCCCATATGGATGCATGATTATGTTGTTTCCTCTCAGGGTCCTAGCTTATGTTTGTTTCTCATCTCCAATTAGGTCAACTATGACTGCTTGTCTAAGTCCTATAATGATGCACTTACTGCTTACTCAGCTACTTCAGAGCCTTCTAGCTACTAAGAGGTAGTTAAGAGCTCTGTCTGGATTGATGCTATGAAATCAGAAATCGATACCTTGGAGGATAATCATACTTGGACCCTAATGGACCTTCCCTCTGGTAAATCTCCTATTAGGTGTAAATGGGTCTTCAAAATCAAACGCAAGGCAAATTGTGAAGTTGAGAGGTATAAGGCTCGACTAGTGGCCAAATGGTTCAGTTAGAAGGAGGGATTGGATTACACTACCACTTTATCACTTGTAGCTAAAATGGCAACTGTAAAAAGTGTTGTTGCAATTGTTGTTGCTAAGCACTGGCCCATCTTTCATATGGATATGCACAATGCCTCTCTACAGGGTGATCTCTTTGAAATAGTGTATAGGCATGTTCCTCAAGGGTTTTGTAGTCAAAAAGGGAAGGTTTGCAGGCTTAATAAATCTTTGTATGGCCTAAAGCAGGCACCTAGACAATGGAACAAAAAACTTACTGAAGCTTTGGTACAAGTTGGTTTTTCTCAAAGCCATTTTGACTATTCTTTGTTTACCAAGAGGACAAGCTCTCATATAGATGTAGTTTTAGTATATGTGGATGATTTTCTTGTCACTGGCAGCAGTTAAGAATTGATATTACACACTAGAAATGATCTAAAGTTGAAATTCAAGATGAAAGATTTGGGACAACTGAAGTTCTTCTTGGGATTGAATTTGCAAGGTCACAACAAGGAATTCACATGAGCCAAAGAAAGTATGCTCTAGAACTAGTTGTTGAGATGGGACTAAGTGGAGCTAATCCAGGCAACACACTTATGGAATCCAATATCAAATTAACTTCAACATGTGAAGAATCTAGCAAGTGGAGTCACTGAACAATCAAAGGCATATTGGAGGACTACTCTACGTAACAATGACTAGAGTGGATATAGCATATGCAGTACATGTGTTGAGTCAATTTATACACAAACCAAAAAAGTCACATATGGAGGCAGCTTTGAGGGTGGTAAGGTATATCAAAGCTGAGCTAGAACTTGGACTGTTTGTCACGACCCCGATCATCATGATTGGCACCCACACTAACCTTCAAATGGGAGAACCATTAATACTAATTAGCTAACAAACTTTAATCAAAATACTAAGTCATTTAAGTTACGAAAGCAAGTTAAATGCTAAGAAGAAATACAGAGTTCCCATAAACTCCAACAAAAGTCTAACAACGAACTAAACAATGCAGAAGAAATAACCTAGAACCTGAAAGTCAATGTACCAAAATATCTAAAGTTCAACAAGTCTAAACAAGAAGGGATGCAACTCCAATCTAATGAACTAATCAACTAACTAGAACATAATCTAAGTCCGGAAATGGTGAACATAGACGAAGAGAACCCATAGAAACCCGAAAGAATTGGCTCCCCCTTGAATTCGAATGATCACTGATCTCCTAAGCGAGGTATGTCAGTTGCTGCTTGAAGATGCCCTGTACTCAACAAAAATAAGAGCAAGTGCAGTATCAGTACACAACCATAATGTATTGGTAGGATCACGCGGCTATCCCACGAAGTGCAACATACATAAGTCAAACAACAATATAATTACATGCATATATCAAACATATACAATATTATCAACATTTATGAACAACGAACAACTTTACATTTCTCAAGATACACAATTATGACAAGTCATTGGTCCTCTCACGGAACGCAAACCTAAAAAGTTAGCTTATTAGAACGTGGTACCCGATCCAATGTTTATGTCGGAACGTGGCAAACGATCTCATAATTATGCCGGAACGTGGAAACCAATCCAAGTTAGTTATGCCGGAACGTGGCAACCGATCCATTCAACAAGCCACAATCACAATCACCAGTACATTCTCATAATTATACAACCAAGTCAAGATTCATGGCATTCATCAATTATACATCCTCATTTACAACAAGTGTGATCAATAATGCAACATCCACATACATACATGTATCATAATAAATGCAAGACAGACATACATCACACAACCATAGAATTGCAACTATCACCTACCTCAAAACAAGCTTGAAACCCTAAGAAACTTGATCATTCCCTTTCCGATTTCGTTGCGCTTGTTCTTAGTCTACAAACAATCAATATAATACGGAAATCAATAAACAATCACTAATTATCCGAATTACTAACAATTCTAACAAACCTAGATCATACTCATGATCCCAAGTATCCAAATTAGGGCTTTTTCCACCATAGTTTCTAGATCAAAACCTTCCCCCATCGATAATTACCCATTTTATTACGTTCTACGGATCAAAAAATGAATTCGAGGAGTTAAAATCTTACCTCTAGCCTCAAGAATGGTGGAAAACTGTTAGGACTCACCTAGGGTTCGTTCTTTAGCTCTAAAAATCAAAAAGTGCAGAATGAGATTGTTTAGGGGTTTATTTACGACCTTAAGTCGCGTCGAACCCGCCACAGCTACCCTTATCCCATTTCAGCGGTCCTGCCAGAGCGGATAGAACCCCGCCAAGGCGGCTTGCACAAACTAGTGAGCTATTTTAAAGAATTCCAAAATCTCTATTTTACAACACACCTCTAATCCACGAAGCTAAAAAAATACCCTTCAAGCTAAGATCGATTCTGAGAGGTCTACTCGCATGAATTCAATTTCGTAAAGTCGTACGAATTCCTTAACGAGTTATCTAACTACTCATGTAAATAGAATTATAAATAAATCACCCAATTGCTACCAGATTTCCCTACACCTTAAAGACTTCGATTTCATCCAAATCTAGACTAGGCTAGGAAAATCCAAATATTACAAAAAAGTTTTCTGACCCAAAAATTTTCCCGATTGGCTTTTCTATAACGACGGAACCGGGTCATTACAATAGATACCAATTTAACCATCACTCTTCCCTAAGTGACAACTTAGGAAAAATAGGCTAAGGAAAGAATGAAGTAGTACCTGAATCGACGAACAATTGGGGATACTTATCTCATATGTCCCTCTCGGTTTCCCAAGTAGCTTTCTCAACTGGACGACATTTCCATTAAACTTTCACGGACTTAATCTCCTTGGTCCTCAACTTACGCACATCACGATCAAGAATTGCAACTGGTTTCTCCACATATTGGAGGTCTTTGTCTAACACAATTGAGTCTCATTTAATGATATAATCTCCATCAGCATGATATCTCTTCAACATGAACACATGAAATACTGGATGAACACCCGATAGATTAGGAGGTAAAGCCAATCGATACGCTACCGGTCCTACACATTCAAGAACCTCAAAAGGACCAATGTATCGCGGACTTAGTTTTCCCTTCTTACCAAAGCTAATCACCCATTTCATAAGTGATACCTTAAGAATAACATTTTCGCCGATTTGAAATGTCATGTCTCTTACCTTATGATCCGCATACTTCTTCTGTCTACTCTAGGCTGCTAAAAGTTTAGATTGAATACTCATCACCTTATCTTGAGCATCATTCACTAAATCAACCCCCAAAGGTTTCACATCCCAGCCTCGAACCATCCTATGGGTGATCTACATCCCCTTCTTTTGAAACTACATGTCCCAAAAATGCTACAGAAGTCAACCAAAATTCACACTTAGAAAATTTCACATATAACTTTTGCTTCCCAGGAACACCCAAAACAATACGAAGATGGTTGGCATGCTCCTCCTCACTTTTCGAATAGACCAAAATATCATCAATAAAGACTATCACGAAAGAATCAAGAAATGGCTTGAGCACCCCATTCATTAAACTCATAAAAGTTGCAGGAGCATTGGTCAAATCAAAAGACATAACCAAAAACTCATAGTGCCCATAGCGAGTTCTAAAAGTCGTCTTGGGCACATCCTCAGGCGTAATTTTCAACTAATGGTAGCCAGACCTTAGATCAATCTTGGAGAAAACTGATGCACCTTGCAATTGGTCAAAAAGATCATCTATTCGAGGCAATGAATACTTGTTTCAAATGGTGACCCTATTCAATTATCGGTAATCTATACACATTCTCATACTACCATTTTTTTTCTTAACAAACAAAACTGGAGCACCCCATGGAGAAGCACTAGGACGAATAAATCAATTGTCAAGAAGCTCTTGGATTTAAGCCTTAAGCTCTCTTAGTTTCGTCGGACCCATGCGATATGGATGAATGGAAATAGGACGAGTACCAGGCTCTAAATCAATGCAAAAATCTATATCTCTATCCGGAGGCATACCAACCAAGTCATTAGGAAACACTTCTCTAAATTCTGACACCACATGAATAGAACTAATGGATGGAGCCTTAATCTCAATATCCCTAATATTAGCCAAATAAGTCAAACAACCCTGCTCTACTAATTTTCTAGCCCGAATGGAGGATATGATCTTAGTTCGCTTAGGATTGTACACCCTTTCCCACTCTAATTTTTTCTTTCTCAGAATTTCTAGAGTTACAGACTTAGTATTACAATTAAGCACAACATAATAGGGGGACAACCAAGCATACCTAAGATTATATCAAAATCAGTCATATCCAAAATCACCAAATCAGCCCAGGTCTGAAAACCAATAAAAAAAATAGGACAAGCACGATAGACATGTGTGACTATGACTGACTCTCTAACTAGGGTAGAAACATAGATAAAGGCATCAAGTATATCACAAATCATATCAAACATTGAGATAAATCTCACGGATACATATGAATATGCAGAACCCGAATCAAATAACACATTAGCCATTCGGTCACAGACAAGAATAGTATCTGTCATCACCGCGTCAAAAGTCCCACTCACAGCCAATTTGGCATCTAGTGTTGACACCCAATTTTGACCCTCCACAATATAAATTAATCATCAAGCTTCTTCAATTTTAAAGGACTTAAAATAATTAGTTTATAAAAGTAAAAAATAAAAATAAAATTATATATATATATATATATATAGTTTGCAAGTTATTTTAAATAGTTTTGTCACTTTTTATAAATTTTAGATAATATATATGTCTTACATGAATATGTATATAATTACCATATTTTATGAATATTAAAAAATCATCTCAAAAAGATTTTAATTTTAGTATATATTTTATTAAATTAGTTTAGTTTAAATTATGGTTATAATTTTGAATCATTAATTTACAATTAAGTTACTTATTTTATTTTGTTAAGATCAAGAAGCTCGCTAATTAATTCGTATTAATTCGTCTTNAAAATGTCATTCTACCAGAGAGTAGATATCCGGTATGTGATAGTATTTTTCCTAGTTAGTTGTTGTTTTAGGAATGATTGTATACTGATTATTGCCTTGATTTTGAGATCTAGTATGTGGAATTCACCTTTAATTCAACTTTAGTATGTAGTAATACAATTTTTTTTAAACACTCAAATATGAATGTGAGATATCAAGTTAGGATGTGTTGACACCCAATTTTGGACATCCACAATAGGAAATAATTTTTGAACTTCATTAATTTCAAACAATTTGGAATAATTAATTTTATAAAGAATTCAAATATATTTCAAGTCACTTTTTAGGTAAGTTTAGTCATTTTATGATCTCTAAATAATATATACGTTTTACATAATTATTATATTTTGATAAGTATTCGAAAATCGCGTCAATAAAAATTTTACTTTTACATAAATATCCTACTAATTAGTTTATCTATATAATAAATTACTTTTTTTTTAGTCGATTAGTTTATAACTAAGTTAATTATTTTATTTCGTTGAAATTAAGAAGCTCGCTAATTAATTCGTATTAATTCGTCTTGGTCAAGTTTTAACCAAATTCATTGATTAAATTTTGATTTGACTACAATCTAATTTTATTTGAGGTTATACACCTAATTAATTTATTTCAATCCTTAAAAGACCAATTTTGGGCCTGCTTACTTCTTTTTCAGCAGTCCGAGTTCAATTTCCAGCAACCCAAACGACCCAGCCCACTCTTTTCTCTCCAACCCGGCCCAATTCTATTCTAAAAAGACCCAGCAACATTATTCCAGAACGGTAACCTCACAGCAACAACAGCTTCCAACGGCGACAATGATTCCCAAACGCCAGCAGCTTCAACGTCCACAAATACACGGAAAGCAACTCACGGCGTCAATGGTACAGCTTTCCGGGTCTTACTCCTCTGTCAGAGCAGCTCGAACAGCTTTGCACCTACCACAGCCGCCTGAAATTTTATCCCTGCTCCGCGATTTCCGTCTTTTGCTGGGAAGGATGGGCGCCACGTCGTGCCTTAAAATGGGGGAGATATTAAGAGAAGCTATGTATTGAGAGGAAAAAATATATCTAAAACCAAAAATCTTTGAAACTGTCCTTCTATCGTTTTTGTCTCGTTCATTCGAGTTTCTCGGAGTTGTGTTTCGTTGGAAGAATCGCTGCCCTCCTGAGCTCATTTGTCCTAGTCTCGCTGCCCCGAAAAAAGTGATGCTCTTCCCTTTACCATACTCTTTTCGCCTTTGCTATTTTTGACATAACGGTATTCGTTGTAGTATGTTTCTGTCCTTCGAGTTTGTAATGTCTTAGTTTGAGACCTCTTATAGAGTTGTTTTAGATGACTTAAATTTTAGCTCTAAGTTTTGGTGTGTACAATTCTTCGATTGTGAATCCTTATACTCATCTAAATTGATTCGTATATTGCTCGATAATCTTACTCGATTTTTTTTTGTTGTTTTATTTTTTTTTATTTGCTTAGTATGAGTTCTCTTCATGCTCATTTGGTCTCCAGTACTTAGAATTTTTTTCCCCTGTATATTCCCTGCTCAATATATGTTATTATAATATGCATTCAAATACTTCTCGTGTATTATTTCTACTTTTGGAAGCTAATATGCTTTTCATGTTTAGATGTAGCATGATTATTTGAACTAGTTAATAGAAATCTTTGAAGGTGAAGCCTCTCCATTCTGTGAAGATAATGAACTAGTCGACTGTTCGATTTAATAGAAGTCCGAGATAAGTCTTTTTGGATTTGAATGTAGTTGTTTGAGTTAGATCTTTAACGAGGGTTCCAGTTCGCTAATTCTTATCTAAATCAATGAGTTTAACCTTATTTTAGGAGCATGTTATAGGTTGTTTCTTTCTTGGTCTAGCATATAGTCAAGTCATTGGTTTGCTTTTTTTTCTTTCTTTCTTTTTTCTATTCGTAATCGCTTGGAATTAGAGATTGTTGTTTCGAGTATGTATTAAAGCTATCGTATGTCTGTTCTTAATCATTTTTTAGTTGATGAACTGCTTGATATGTGTTTTGACATGGAGTTTTCCTTTGGTATAGTAGTCTCTTTCATTGCAAACTATAGTCCTTCATAAGATATATATTTTTGTGTGTCCTTCATGATATATATATTATTGTGCATCCTTCATGATTATTTCAATTCCTCGTGATCTGCGTAAATTTGTTTCCTTATGATCAAGTGATATGGAACTTTATCCATTTAAATTTAGCTTCAGATAAGCCATTTGGTTTTATGTTTACTAAGTTAAGTTTAAAGCCATAATCTTGTTGCTCCACTATCCTTTATTTATTTGTTCTTTGGCCTTAGTCTTCATTTGGTTGGAGTCATTGTTTTCAATGTTACCCGCGTCTAACGTGCCTTTGATGATGTATATTTGGATTGATTAGGATTCTTATGTAGTAATTCTGCCTCGTGGTTTATATTTTCTGCCCATTAGCCCTTTTATTTGTGTGTTGACATGTGTTTAGCTTTATTGTTACTAAAAATCAAGAATAGAATTGCTTTTGGTTTTTTTTTTGGGGTCTTGAAATAATCGAAAGACTTTTATTTCAATTAAATTATGTCTCATTTGCTAATTGTATCTCTTTTGCCATTTTGTTGCATGGAACCTTGCCCGAGTCTCTTGTGGACCTTCTTTCCTCTTTGCATTTCCGAAACGAGCCATAGAGGCTCGAATCTCTTTACCGAGTCGGCCCTCATTCTTAGTTAAACCGTTGGAAGCAAAATTACAGGTTGAAGTCAGGTTGCAAGTCTCAAAAAGCCCAAAAAGGGGGGCTTTATACATGTTATATACGGAAGTATACACTGATATACAAGTTCGGTATAGCAAACACAGGTCCAAAACAAAAAGAACATAAGGCGGAGGCGAAACACAGGTGTTTGGAAGCAAGCGATACATGAAAAGAGCTGATATATGCGCTCATATACACTGATATACAGTCGGTATATACAAAAACGAGATTGGGTTAAAACCCAAAAACTTGTAGCGAAATTGGCCCAAAAGGGGCCCAATTTCATTCTCTTTTACTCTCCTAATTATTTTGACTAACTTCATTTATCTCTAACCTTAATTTATTTTAATTAACTTAATTAGATTCCCCAAAAGAGGAGTTATTCTCTTTGTGTTGATCCATTTTCAATAAATTTCTTTCTTTTGTGTCGATTTATTAATCAAGCAAGTAGTCGGTCAAATTTTATCACTTTAAATAAGTTGAATCTTTTGTTCAAAAAGGAAAAATGTTCTTCGGTGCTTCTTCACTTAAAACATATTTTATGCATTTTTTAAATTATTTAAGATAGACAATTTTCTTGAATAAACTTAAAAATAATTAAAGTGTTTTCCTTTCCTTAGTCATTTTGTCAAAAAATAATAATAATAATAATAATAATAATTTAACTCAATTTACTCTCCAACCAATTTAAAATGGTTTAAGTGGAAATTATTATTTTCTAAAATGATTCAATTAAATATTAATTACTCTAATTTTGTTAAAATCTTAATTGACCAAGTTGTCACAATTAAGTTCCAATTTTCTTAAAATTTAAAAAATTCGTCATTTATTTAATTTTTTTCTCAAAGTCAACCAAATATTGTAAATTATTATTCTTATGTTAAATCACAGTTTTTCTAAAAAATAGTCAAATATATTTTAGTCAAGTCGTAGGTCAACCGCATGTTAGCGGGCACTTCGAATGCTTAAACCCTTCTAGAATTGTAAATTGAACCCCGAACCTTCTTTGGTATTTTCAAATGATTTTTTCTGTTTAAATCTTTGAAAATTATAAGTTTTCTTAATTTCTTTAAAAATTAAGTGGCGATTCTTTTCTAAGTATTTTTCTCAAATTGTTTTATACTTAGAACATTTCAAAAAGTGATTTTTCTAGAAATAGTTAAATTACGGCACAACATCTAGTATTAGGAAACCTCCACCGGGGGGTAGATTTGAACTAAAGCAGAGCATGGTACAAATCCTCCATACTAATGGGCAATTCACTGATCTCCCCCATGAGGATCATCAAATCCATCTTAGGACTTTCATAGAAACTACCAATACATACATCCCAATTAGAGTCTCATCAGACGATGTAAGGTTGACTTTGTTCCTATACTCGTTGTTAGGAGCTGCAAGACGTTGGTTAGACTCTGAGCTACCAAACTCCATCACTACTTGGGATGATCTAGCAATGAAGTTCCTGAGTCGATTTTTCCCATCCAAGAAAATTGCGAAGCTGAGGGGTGAGATAATAAACTTTGTTCAAAAGCAAGGAGAGGACATGTACCAAGCATGGGCGTATTTCAAACAAATGATGAATGCTTGCCCACATCACATGCAAACCAATAAGGTACTTGCTCACACTTTCTTTGAGGGTTTAGACTATAATGTTCGTTCTCTTCTTAATAGTGCAGCATGTGGATAGGCCCTATCCATAACGAGTGAAGAGTTCTTTGCCTTACTCGATAAACTTTCTAAAGGGAACTAAGGTATGAAGGGGAAATGTCTAGAACCCCAACCCAAAAGGCTACAGGGATATTAGATGTAGACCAAGCTACTGCCATAAATGCTAAATAAGATGCAATGCAACATAACATGACCTTACATTTTAAACAAATGGCTCTAAATTAGGCAGCAACTTGGTGTGAGGTATATGGTAGTGGAACTCATGAAACCGAGCAATGTGAAGCAAACCCGGATTCCGTAAATTATGTGGGTAATGCGCAAAGGGGTGGAATGCAACAAAATTTTAGCAACACTTACAACCCTAGTTGGAAGAACCATCATAACTTCTCATGGGGCGGTAACCAAGATCAAAATCAGACGCAAGGGGCTAACCAATACCGTTTTCAAGGGGCTGGGCAACAATACTACAATCCTAACTAAGGCTCAACTCCTAGTGCACCAAAAGGGGGGATGACCAATTAAGAGCTACTACAAAAGCTCATGACTAAGATAGGGACCAAACTAAATGCTAGAATATATAAGCAAGATGAAAACATTAGAAACATCCAGATGTCCCAAATGAGTGTAGAGAAACAAGTTGCGCAAGTGGCTAATTCTTTGAACTTGCGTCCCCAAGGTGGGCTGAGCTGCAATTACAGAAACTAGTTCCAAAGAAGAGAGACATTGAGGTAAGTAGCAAAGAAAAGAATGTGGAAGAGGTAGTAAAAAATTCCAATGTTGAGGTACCCGTTCCTCAAAGGAAATTACCACCTCCATTTCTACAGAGGATGGAAAAGCAGAATGAAGATAAATGCTTCGGTAAGTTTATCTCTCTCCTTAAACAAGTTCACATTAATCTACCTTTGGTTGACATTTTGCAGGGTATCCCGAAATATGCTAAATACGTGAAGGACATAGTGGCCAGCAAAAGGAGACTCATTGAATTTGAAACTGTAGCACTTACTGAGGAGTGGAGCTTAAGGATCCAAAACAGACTGCCCAAAAAGTTAAAAGATCCGGGTAGTTTTACTATGCAGATTACAATTGGGCAAAGTGTTCGTGCCCCGGGGTTGTGTGATTTAGGGGCAAGTATAAATTTGATGCCCTTATCTTTGTATCAAAAGCTTGGGTTGGGTAGTCCAAAACGAACCACGGTTATTCTCCAACTCGCTGATAGATCCATTGCTAGACTAAAGGGGTAGTAGAAGATGTGTTAATACAGGTAGGTTCATTGATTTTTTCGGTAGATTTTGTGGTCTTAGACTTTGAACCCGATTCTAAAGTTCCTTTCATTTTGGGACGACCTTTCTTGGCCACTGGTAAGGCATTGATTGATGTAGCAGTCGGTCAACAAACTATGAGGACACATGATAAGGTTGAGGTATTTGATGTTTACCGCGCTTTAAAATTGCCTTTTATTTATGAAGAGTTGTTTGATATTACTATGGTAGATCGCATAATAGAATCAGAAGTAGTTGTGCCCGAAGATCTTTTAGAAAGAGTGTTAGTGGGTCATGATATAGAGGGAGACACTGAAGCTCAAGAGATTGAATCATGCTTAAATCTAGCACTAGTAGGAACTCGTAGGAATCAAGTGGAGTCATTAGATCGCGAGTTGGGGCCCCCACCAAAGCCATCAATAGAAGAAACCCCTGTTTTGGAATTAAAAACTTTGTTGTCTCACCTAAGGTATGCTTATTTGGGTACTAATGAAACTTTGCCTGTTATACTTTCTGCAGAATTGTCTGACTTACAGGTTGATGCGGTATTGAGGATCTTAAAGCGGAGGAGGAAAGCAATTGGATGGCAGATGTATGATATTCATGGATTAGTTCGGCGTTATGCATGCACAGAATTTACATGGAAGAGGATCACAAACCCAAAACACAACATAAACGTCAATTGAATCCTGTGATGAAAAAAGTGGTAAGAAAGGAAGTCATTAAGTGGCTAGATGCTGGAATTGTGTACCCAATCTCTGATAGTAAGTGGGTAAGTTCGGTACAATGTATTCCCAAGAAGGGAGGTATGACAATGGTAAGGAACAAAAAGAATGAGTTGATTTCTACTAGAACAGTAATCGGGTGGAGAATTTGCATGGATTATCGGAAACTAAATGATTCTACCCAGAAAGATCACTACCACGTTCCCTTCATTGATCAAATTCTTGATCGACTAGCAGGGCAGGAGTACTATTGTTTCTTAGATAGATATTCCCGTTACAACCAGATCTTGATTGCACCCGAGGATCAGGAAAAGACCACGTTCACTTGTCCTTATGGCACATATGCTTTCAAGCGCATGCCTTTCGAACTTTGCAATGCACCGACGACTTTTCAAAGGTGTATGATGGCCATTTTTCATGATATGGTGGAAGACTTTGTTGAGGTGTTCATAGATGATTTTTCCGTCTTTAGGAAGTCTTTTGAGGTATGTCTCCGAAATATTGATAAAGTACTTGCTAGATGTGAAGACACTAACTTAGTTCTAAACTGGGGAAAATGTCATTTTCTTGTCAGAAAGGGAATAGTAATGGGACACAAGGTGTCTAAATCTAGTTTGGAAGTTGATAAGGCTAAAGTAAAAGTTATTGACAAATTGCCCCTCCCATTTCTGTAAAAGGTGTGCATAGTTTTCTTGGTCATGCAGGTTTTTATAGGCGATTCATCAAGGATTTTTCCAAGATTGCCAGACCTATGTGCAGTCTCTTGGAAAATGAGGTGAAGTTTGACTTTGATGAGATGTGCTTGCAAGCTTTTGAGATGTAGAAGAGGAACTTAATTGAGGCTCCCATCTTAATTGCTCCTGATTGGGGACTACCATTTGAACTCATGTGTGATGCAAGCAACGTAGCAGTGAGTGCAGTGTTGGGACAAAGAAAGAATAAAGTGTTCCACTCAATCTATTATGCAAGCAAGACCCTTGACTCTACTCAAGCAAATTACACAGTGACTGAGAAGGAGATGTTGGCCCTAGTGTTCGCCTTCGACAAGTTCAGATCGTATTTGGTAGGTACTAAAGTGATTGTTTTTACTGACCATGCAGTCATTAGGTACGTATTAAAAAAAAAGGATGCTAAACCAAGGATGATTTGATGGATATTGCTTCTCCAAGAAGTTGACCTTGAGATCAAAGATAGGAAAGGTACTGAGAATCAAATAGCAGATCACTTATCTAGGCTAAAGGATTTTTCACATGTGAATGAAGGTGAGCGAATTCGGGAAGATTTTTCAGATGAACAATTGATGGCATTAGATATCTCTCAAGTACCATGGTATGCAGACATTGTGAATTTGATAGTAAGTGGCGATTATCCTCCGGGTGCAACCACCCAACAAAAGAAAAAGCTCAATCATGATGCCAAGTTCTATATCTTGGATGAACCATTCTGGTTCAAACAAAGTGTAGACCGAGTAGTGAGAAGGTGCATTCCGGAATTTGAGGTTCACAAAGTGCTCGAAAGTTATCATGCTAGCCCATATAGAGGTCACCATGGAGGAGAGTGCACTGCTCATAAGGTACTACAATCTGGTTTCTTTTGGCCTACGTTACTTAAAAATTCTATTGCTTTTGTCAAGGGCTGTGATAAATGCCAAAGGTTGGGTACTATTTCAAGAAGACATGAAATGTCGCTAAGTAACATTTTGGAGGTGGAAATCTTTGATGTGCGGGATATTGACTTCATGGGTCCATTCCCGCCATCTAGTGGGAACCAATACATTCTTGTTGCTGTGGATTATGTTAGTAAATGGGTTGAGGCGGTCGCTCTCCCTTCCAATGATTCAAGGGCGGTGATAAAGTTCATAAATAAGCACATCTTCACTCGTTTTGGCACTCCAAGGGCAATTATAAGTGATTGAGGTAAGCATTTCATTAACTTTCTTGCTAAGTATGGTATTCGTCATAAGGTTGCTACAGCTTACCATCCTCAAACGAGTGGCCAAGTGGAGGTCTCAAATAGAGAGGTGAAGCAAATTTTGCAGAAAATGGTGAATGCGCAGCCGAAAGATTAGTGTGAGAAATTAGATGATGTATTGTGGGCATATAGGACTGCGTATAAGACACCAATAGGGACTTTTCCCTATCACATGTCATCTTCTGGAAGAATTACAACATCAAGCTTGTTGGGCAATTAAGAAGTTGAACTGGACCTTAAGCTAACCAGTAAAAAGAGAGTGAATGAGCAGCATGAACTTGAGGAGTTTCGACTTCACGCGTATGAGAATGCCAAGCTTTACAAAGAAAAGACGAAGAGGTGGCATGACAAGCACATAGTAGCTCGTACTTTAAATCCAGGAGATAAGGTACTACTCTTTAACACTAGACTAAGGTTATTCCCTGGAAAACTAAGGTCGAAGTGGAGTGGTCCTTTCGAAGTGGTCAGAACGACACAATATGTGGTTGTTGAACTCAAAGATAGGACTAGCCTTACATTCTTGGTCAATGGGCAAAGGGTGAAACACTATTTCGGTGAGTATTTGGATCGTGATCAGGAAGCTCTTGAGCTAAATTATGAATGATCCAATTTGCATCGTGTCGCGACGTTAAATCAAGCGCTACATAGGAGGCAACCCATGAACAATATGTAATAGATAGGTAGTTCGTGTTTGAAATTTTGATTTTTATTGTTTTTGCTTAGTTTAAATTCGTAGAATCTAGAGTTCTTTTAGTTTTAGTTAATAGGATTTTTCATTATTTGTAACTTAGCTTGTAATAACAAGAAAAAGAATTGAAAATTGAACTAGGCACACTAGTTGGCGCGCCGCACCTGGCCTCTTACGTCTAGGGCACTTCACAGGCGCACTGAGAGACGCGTCGCCCCTCCTATCACCCTAACACCCAGTTATATTTAATTTCTGGGTTTTGACTCGGATTTAACCCGACCCACCCCTTAAATCCCTAATTCTCTCATTCTAACCGACCCGTTTTCCCCCATTCTCTCAAACTCTCTTCATCTTCTTCCTCCCTCACTCTCCAAATTCCTCCATTAACACACCTTCCCCTTTTCTTAAACTTTTCTTTCTCCCACAACTCCATTATAAGTACCTCCACCTCCCCAAATTTCCTCCCTCTCTTTCTCAAACCAAACTTTTAACTCTTCTCCCCTCACCACTACCCACTGCCAGCCGACACCACCCCATAAATTTTTTTCTAATTTCTTTTCTTTTCTCCATTTTTCTTTTCTTCACAGGTGGTGATGACCCCAAAAGCAAAAAATATGGTGGGTTCCAAGCGGAGTAGAAAAGGAGAAGTTTCCAGGTCCTCTAGTGGCCAAGAACCAGTGCAAAAATTTGGTAAAAAAGATGTGGAAAGGTATGGGTTGGAATAGTTCAAATGCCAAAGAGAGCCGAAGTATATGGGTGACGAATTTGTGAATGAGGTAAGGTTACAGTCGCAATTTATTGATATATATAGGACTGTTAATGAGCTGGGTTTGAGGTTTATATTTGAAAATCTAAGGGATTGCAATTTGACACTAGTGCGAGAATTTTATGCTAATTGGCTAACTAAAACGATATATAAAACCGTGCATATTAGGGGGAAAGATGTCAATTTTTCTGCCCAAATTGTGAATGAGTTGTTAGAAACCCCGAATTGTGACCCTGATGTGTTTAATGACTTAAAAGGATAAACTTCCTTATAGGGATATCCGACATACCTTGTGTGGGGTTGATTCGAATGCTAGGTGGGAGCGGAGTAAGGACAATGAGAGGCATAATACCCTCCATTTTGCTAGCTTTAATCAGGTGGCTAAAGATAGTGTGTAGTGTGTTGCTTCCTACCAATCATCTGACTAAGGTGACAAGAGATAGGGTGGTATAAGTGTATATGTTGATGAAGGGCATGCCCATTAATGTGGGGGTTATCCTGAGGCAGAGTATGATGAAATTTAGGAATAATATGAGGTGGAGGTTCCCCATCATTTGTTTTCGGTACTTTTACTGAGAATTGTCCCTTTGAACTGTATAGGATTAGTTTATTGATTTATTGAGTCTTAGAGTCATCTTAGGAGTGACAGCTCCCAATGATGGATGGATGACGACCGTCTTAAGGGAAAATTAGTCACATAGAGGAGTAGGATTGAAATACCAACCTTGATCTTTTGAAGCTATTTCCGAATAAGTTAGTCAAAGTCATGGGTAGTTATACTTGGAAAAATGCACTAGATGGTTGACCTTGTAATTTGCATGTGTTCTTAAGTTTGATTCGAAATGAAATGAAAATGGGCTTAATTGTGTAGTAAAACCGTAATGCAACTTGTATGAGCATGTTAGTTGATATATCCTTAAATGTGTCATAATGCCATGTGTGGTGAGAATTTATTGGTTCTTTCTTAACTTGATATCTAGAACTTGTCTTGTGTGTGTTGAATTAGTAGCTTGTATAACTTAGGGAATATGATTGAGGCGTTTTGTTGAAATAACCAATTCTTAACTCTTATTGTATGTCTACCATTGAATTTATCCCTAGTGAGCCTCGTTGAGCCTCTAGCCTTGTTTATTCATAAACCACATGATAAGTCGAAACCCGTTGTTTGATACCAAATCTTTTGATCCTACGAAAATCCTTTATGCACTATGTTAAGAAGAAGGGTAGGAACATGTTGGTTGATATAGCTAAGGGTGAATTTCTACATTGTGTGGAAAAGAAAATTATGTTTTGGCCCTGGTCCTTAGTGACAATGTGCACCTCAACTAAAATTAAGGGTGGCTGATTTAGAACTATGCTCGAAACATTGGCCCTGATCCTATCAAGGATAATGTGTATCTTACTCGGATGTTAAAATCTAGAGTTTGGATGGCTAGTGCAAAGGCATGAAAAAAAATGATGAAAAAGAAATAAAGGGCACATATGGAGCAACAAAAGGGGTAAATAGTCATCAAGTGTATACTAGGAGGAAAGAAAAGTTATAATGGAGATTGTTGGCAAAATAATGACATGTGCATTAGGGAGGTGTAGTCACTAAGATGATTCATAAATATTCCCTCCCTTACCTTAAACCGACATTACAACCAAATAAAAGTCCTCTTGATTCCTTAAGAAATGTGTGCAAAAGTAATAATACACTATTGGCAAGCTTATGGTATGTTGAGAAAAGTAAGAACTTCTTTTGTGAGGGTGAGTTGATTGTTTGAAAAATAGGCCTTGTTGATATTGCAAATTGCTTGAGTGAAAGGCTTTACTAAACATAAACAAGTGAGGGCATTCATGGCATGTGTAGGATTATCTAATTGGTGTGGTTATATGAGTTTGCATTAGCCTAGAAAAATAATAAAAGAGTCATTCTTTGAGCATGTGTTTTACTTGATGTAAATGTTGTGAATTGTTGCATTCATTGTGAACTACAAGATCATGATTAAAAATGTTTGGTTGATTTTAAGGTGGGTTGATGAGTTCAAGGGTTGTGAAAAAGAGTTGATAGTCAAGAGATTGTTTGAGGACAAACAAAATTCTAAGTGTGGGGTGGTGATCTTAGGCATATTAATATGCCTAAGTTGTCAATATGTGCCCATGAATCGATTAGATTTAAGAATGATCTCTGGTCATTAGTTTAATTCTTGGTGTAACTTGTGATGATTATGCACTTACACACATGATTAGTTGTTTCGGGAACTCTCAAGGGAATTAGAGTCCACTTGAAGAAAAGAGATGCAAAAGAGCATGAAAAGCGGCTAAGGATGAACGTCCCAGGGACAGGCGCACTGCTAGGCGTGACGCACCAAGGCCCAACATTCAGAGGCCCTTCTCAGGCGCGCTAAGAGGCACGACGCGCCAAGGCCAAACATTCAAAGGCCTTTCTCAGGCGCCCTGAGAGGCGAGATGCACCAACACTGATACAGTTGGAGCATGTTTGTGGGGCAATAGGAGGCGCGACGCGTCCCTCTTTTGCCGACTTTTGCAAGTTTTAAACATTAAATAGGATTCCTAATTTGAGTAGGATTTGTTCCCAACTTTTCCTACTATTATAAATAGATCCTTAGGGCTCCATAATCGGGGTTCAACTTTTGATTTAGTGTGCAAGAGCAAGAATTCAAGTTTGTAATAGGTTTTAATCCTTCAACTCTTCAATTTGCCGGAAATTGCATGAACTATTGTATTTTCTTGTTTTCTAATAGCATGAGTAGCTCAACGCCCTAGTTCTAGGTCTGTAGCTACGAATTGATTGTTGACTATTTGAGGTTGTTGGATTAATTTTCGATTGTCAATACAAGTTACATCTATATTCTTGTTTTATTATTTTATGTTTGCACACCATAAGATAAATTTACTGTCTAATCTTAAAATTGAGAGAGAAGGGATTAGATAGATCAGAGAATATATAGATCTCGGTCCACCCGTTAGATTGAGGTGATTAGTGTTCAGCAGTGACGCCCAGACTGTCACGACCCAGGAGCACCCCCAAGTCGTAACAAGGCGTACTCGATCCCGAAGGGGTCTTATACAAGCCACATAGTCATTCATTGCATTCAATAATGAAAATAGTGCGGAATAAAAAAAAAAACTTATTTACATCCACACATTTAAACTTCTTAAAACAACTTTAAAAACACACAGCGGAAGTCTAAGTCTCACATGGCCATCTTAGACACAGTCGCAAAACATAAGTAGGGACACGGCCCTTTACAATCAAAAGAAGTCTATTACATGAACAAAAGAACTTAAAAGTCTTGTCCTCGAATCCATGAGGACATACCAAGTCTTGGAGGAAAGCAATCCAACACTTCAAACTAGCTAGGAGGGATCACTTGCCGGAACCTACACTTATAGTAAAAATATGAAGAATATGGGTTAGTACACAAAATGTACTAAGTATGATGACCATGCAAAACATGCTTAAAAAGGGACATTTTAGTTAGAAACCATGCATTATGCCACCTTTTTGAAATATCATGAACAATAGCATAAAAGACATACAAGACAAGCATAACATCAAGTAAGTCATAATATCACCTTTAAACAATATCAACATGAAAACCTTTACCTTGGACCTTCACCTCAAGAAACCCTTATGCTATACCTCGTGCAATGTATGGATGACGTCCCATACCACCATCCATACTAAGGCACCACATTTAGGTCACTTAAAGTAACTTATCATTCCTTTCTTTCACCTTTGCACAATATTCATACATAAGAGGTATATCATTAATTAAGACATGACAAGGGAAAATAACTCGTAATATAACCCAAGTATAACATGCATAACATATTAAGCATTTAAGAGCCAACATTCTTTAATAACCTCATTTAGGGTACATTCATGTCACAGTCATTAGGATTTAGAGAAACTCACTATGACCCTCTCCAAGCCTACTCGTGCAATGTATAGGTAGCATCCCATACTACTACCTACACTTTGTAGAACCTGTCAAGAAACCATAATGAAATCTCACATGATGGGAAGTAAGCGTTTAACCGACATAGACCATGAGAGCTTGTCATGGAATCCGGTGTCATGAGTCCCCACACCGAAAAGAGGTGGTCTACTTGCCTAAGGAAGACCGGTATATATAGCTTAATGGATCCACTAGCTTCCTATGCGGGCACATAGTTTATGGGATAAGGTAGACGATCATTGAAACTCATGCCTAACTGTCGGGGGAGTTTCCATCTAACCAAATCCGCTCGGTGCTTAGCCTACATTCCCATAGAATAGTTCATTACTTTGACATCATCACACATGAAAGGGTGCCATAAGCCTACCGATTCAAGGTACATTATTTAACACATGAAAGGGTGCCATAAGCCTACCGATTCAAGGTACATTTAGGAAAGCTCATTAACTCCTCTTGAAAGGGTGCCATGGGCCTACCGATTCAAGTCTCATCATTAACCTTTATGGAAAGGTGCCATAGGCCTACCGAATCCAAGGTTCATTACTTATCATTAATGGAAGGGTGCCATTAGCCTACCGATCCAAGGTTCATTATAAGCATGTGTGGAAGGGTGCCATAAGCCTACCGATCCAAGGATTCAACAATCAACAATATAATCATTTATACAAGAAAATGATGCATAAGCCCTACCAATTCAAGGTATACTTTATATTGAAGAATCCTTCATATTATATCATCAACATTCATGAGTGTCATCAACACATCTCTGGATTTCCATACATCTCATAACTCAAACTTTAAAGCATCGATTCATCAATTCTCCATAGTTGGACATTTTGTCAAACACCTTGAAGGCATGTAATGGAATCAAAGAGCATGGAAAATAGGGTAGTAATTATGCAACCAAACCAGTGAACAACCTACAACAACACCTTTACATTCATAACATGATCACATTATCTTCATTGAATTCTCATTCGTATAATGTCATGATAACACTCCAATTTCTCATACTATGCCTTTAAGGCCATAAGCCTCACATACCAATACACCAACAATACACCATAAAATAAGCATGGGTAATGACATACTTCAACAATCTAAAGACCTTTAAACAAGTTTGATTCATATACATTCATTATCTAGCAACCCACTTCATAAAGGCATAAACTAGGAATAGAGAGAAATCATGGGTTCATGGAGTATTTTCATCTTAAATCGTCAATACAACAACAATATAACCATAAAGTGCCATTAGAAACCTTTTAAAACCATTTGGTGGAAGAACCCATGAGATTGAGTGAAAACCTAGATTTTTCATACTTTGAAATAACTTTGGATTTGGCTCCTTGAATGGAAAATTAGACAAGGATCAAGACCACCATACCTTTGCTATGATCTCCCACGAAATTTGATGAAGAAAGCCTTGAATCCAAAGCCCTAGCTCCCACTTCTTCTTCTTCTTAAATGGAGGATTGTAGAGAGGGAAATGTTTTTAGGGATGGGAATGAACTAATGGTATATAGGAAATAATATAAGTCCTTTGAAAAAAATGGTCCAACACTTAGAAAAAATTTCAGGCGGGTGAACAGTAAATGAACAGTAAAATCAGCTACTGGAATTTGCCTTTTTCTGCCGGACAGATTTTACGAAAATGGGCATAACTTCTTCGTCCGAACTCCGAATGAGGTGAAACGAAGTGAGTTAGGTAGCTAACTCAAAGGGCTTTCCATGGATATATTATTTGCCACCAAAATAATTTGTGTGCTAGGAGATATGACCCTCCAAAGTAGACCCTCGAAAAAGGCTTCACTTGGAAATTTCGGATTTTGATACGGTTGCTCTAAAATTTGGGTTAGACCCATTTCCCACTCAATTTGACCCCTAAACAAGAATATGAAGTCGGATTTTCGAAAAACGAAACGAATCTTTTAATATATAGCTAAACAAGTTTCCGGTAACTTCTGAAGCACATTTTTAAGAACTTTTGGGTCAAATTCAAATATAATCATTTCATTAAGTTCTCGACTCCAAACTCACATGTGAGGCTCTAGTTTCACTCTATCATTTTCCGAGTCGTTACACAGACGAACACCTTGCTTGGTTACGAAATAGGATGAAATATAAATGCTCGCCAGTTAGTCTATTTATCCCCACTCAACAATGTAGTTAGATAGCTAACTGGGGTAGGCGACGAGAGGCATATCACCCGAATCATATTATCAACCCTATAAACCAGTAACTTGACAACTGAAATTAATCCTAAGTCAAGAATATGATTCATGATATTCAGTATATACTGCAGCCCTGGAATTGCTTTTAACTTGCTTGAAACATTATATCAAAGTCTTTCACATTTAATTACTTTCAATTATTGCATAATTATTAGTAGTTAAACAATAAAACATCAACTCTTGAAAAGATTACTTTTTACTTTTAGTTGTAGAATTAAGTGAATATAAGTTGATCATAAGTCCCTTGGGAATGATAACTCGTTTCTTTAAGAATCTATATTACTTGTGCGACCACGTACACTTGCGTGTGTATTAGGTAGCAACACCTCTCATAGCAATCTAAGATGAACTCATAAGCATCCTCATTCTCAGAACCAAGAAACACACAAGGCTTTAGCTTCAAAAACTTAGTCAACATTTCATGCTCATTACCAATCATAACAGAACTCAACAAAGGATGAAACAAAGCATCGTTACCTCCCGTCCCACCCGTCTTGGGCGCATTGCTAGCAACATGGGGATTAGTTGGAGTTTGAGTTGCTTGAATAGAAGGAAGCACTCTAGGACCACCAACCCTTTCAAGAATGACATGATCTGTCTAGCTAATACTGGGTCTATGGGAGGAACATCGGTAGTCTCATCCTGCATCTCTTCTTCTTGTCCCATATCCTCAATATTATCAACATCAACATTCTATTCTATCTCTTCATGATGCGCATGAGGGTTCTCATTCACAAGAGCATTCTCAACATGAGCTTCATTCCCAGCAGGCGCTACTCTTCCACGGCCTCTACCCCTACCCCTGCCTCGAACTCGACCTCTCGCTGCAGATTCCTCAGCTGGAGCATTGACGGGATCTACAGTCCTGATGTTGTTGTATCTAGTATTAATCATCTGCGGACAGAAGAGTGAGCGAGGTTAGATACCAATTTGAATCACCAGATACCAATTGGAATCAAGTCATAACACGAAAGGAGACAAGAGAAAATAGAGAGATTTTCTAAAGTCCTATAGCCTCTCGAAAAGAAGTAAATTCGTCCCCGTACCGTTCCGCGAGATCTATTAGACTCTTTATGGTACATCGAGATCAATGACCCTAGGCTCTGATACCAACTTTGTCATGACCCCGACAATTGTGATTGGCACCTACACTAACCCTTCGGTGGCAGAACCATTAATACTAATTATCTAAGCAACTTTAATCAAAATACTAATGCATTTAAGTTACGGAAGCAAGTTAAATGCTAAGAAGAAATAGGGAGTTCCCATAAACTCCAACAAAAGTCTAACAATGAACTAAACAATGCGGAAGAAATAACGTAGAACCTGAAAGTCATTATACCAAAACATCTAAAGTTCAACAAGGCTAAACAAAAAGGGATGCGACCCCAATCTAATGAACTAATCAACTAACTAGAACATAGTCTAAGTCTAAAAATGATGGACATAGACGAAGAGAACCCATGGCCGCCTGGAAGAATTAGCTCACCCTTGAATTCGAACGATCACTGATCTCCTAAGCGAGGTATGTCATTAGCCGCTTGAAGATGCTCTGTACTCAACAAAAATAAGAGCAACTGCAATATCAGTACACAACCACAGTGTACTGGTAGAATCATGCGGCTATCCCACTAAGTGCAACATACATAAGTCAAACAATAATATAATCACATGTATATATCAAACATAAACAACATTATCAACATTTATGAACAATGAACAACTTTACATTTCTCAAGATACACAATTATGACAAGTCATTAATCCTCTTATGGAACCCAAACCCAAACAGTTAGCATACCGAAATGTGGTACCCGATCCAATGTTTATGCTGGAACGTGGCAACCGATCTCATAATTATGCCAAAACATGGCAACCAATCCAAGTTAGTTATGTCGGAACGTAGCAACTGATCCATTCAACAAGCCACAAGCACAATCACAAGTACATTCTCATAATCATACAATCAAGTCATGATTCATGGCATTCATCAATTATACATCCTCATTTACAACAAGTGTGATCAATAATGCAACATCCGCATACATACATGTATCATAATGAATACAAGACAAACATACATCACACAATCATAGAATTACAACCATCACCTACCTCGAAACAAAGCTTGAAACCCTAAGAAACTTGATCTTTCCCTTTTCAAATTTGTTTCGCTTGTTGTTGGTCTATAAACAATTAATATAATACGGGAATCAATAAACAATCACTAATTACCCGGATTACTAACAATTCTAACAACCCTAGATCATACCTATGATCTCAAATATCCAAATTAGGGCTTTTTCCACCATAGTTTCTAGATCAAAACCCTCCCCCAACGATAATTTCCTATTCTATCACGTTCTACGGATCGAAAAATGGATTCGGGGAGTTAAAATCTTACCTTTAGCCTCAAGAATGGTGGAAAACTGTCAGGAGTCACCTGGGGTTCATTCTTTAGCTCTAAAAATTGAAAAGTGCAGAATAAGGTCGTTTAGGATTTATTTACAACCTTAACTCGCGTCGAACCTTCCACAACGGCCCTCATCCTGCTTCAGTGGCCTGCCGGAGCGACCAAAACCCCCGCCAAGGCGGCTTACACGAACCAGTAAGCTATTTTAAAGAATTCTAAAATCCCATTTTCACAACACACCTCTAACCCACGACGCTCAGAAAATATCCTTCATGCTAAGATCGATTCCGAAAGTTCTACTCGCCCGAATTCAATTCTGTAAAGTCGTATGGATTCCTTAACGAGTTATCTAACCACTCATGTAACTAGAATTATAAATAAATCACCCGATTGCTACCAGATTTCCCTACACCTTAAAGACTCTGATTTCGTCCAAATTTGGACTAGGCTGGGAAAATCCAAATATTACGAAAAAGTTTTTTGACCCAAAATTTTTCTCCGTTGCCTTTTCTATAATGATGAAACCCGGTTGTTACACTGTTAATGCCCTCTGAAAATACAGGCAAGTTAATGGCATACAGTGATTCTGATTGGGGTGGTTGCATTGAATCGAGGAGGTTTGTTATTGGGTATATGGTGATGTTTGGCAAAGCCTTGGTGTCTTGGAAGTCAAAAAAGCAGGATACAGTGGCTAGGAGCTCTGCAGAAGCTGAGTTTAGGTCCATGGCATCAATTGTGGCTGAGATAACCTGGTTAGAATGACTGTATAAAGAGTTGGGAATGAGTGTCAAACGACCAGTGCAACTATTTTGTGATAGTAAGGTTGTTATTCAAATTGTAGGTAACCCTATTTTTCATGAAAGAACCAAAAAACTACTAGAAAACTGTAAATTATCTGGAGATTATACTTAGAAATTATTTTCACAGAAATTTCCTACGAATTTTCATGCGAAAATATGAAATTCCTAATTTTTGGACTTTTTAACCTGCGAAAAATATTTCCCCAGAAAATTTGTTAAGTAAATTTGGCGCCCTTTTCATAAAATTATTACCTGGGAATTATTTGGGGTAAATAATTTGCAAGTACCATTTTAATAGGTGAATTCGCAAGTAATGAAAAAAAACTATTTTTAAATTTGTTTGAATGAAAATTCCTAAATAAACTTATTTCCCGATCCAGCTAGAAATAATAACTTAAAAATTAAATAATTTTATATGCGTTATTACCTAGGGATTTATGTTCTACGAATTTTGTTGGGAATTTATTTCTTGAGGATTTACTTGAGATTTTTTTAACTTGTAGAATTACTTGGGGATTTTATTATTGTGAATTTGATTGGAGATTTTTTGAGGAATGCATACTTGAAATTTTTTTAAATATAATTTAACTGAAAGTTTTTTTTTGAATCTAAGAACTTGTTTTATTTGAAAACTTCGAGGAATATTTTCTTTTAAATATATTTAACAAATAAAAAATAACAATGACATTAGAATGAATTTTATTGTTAAATATTTACTCTACTTTTAGATTAAATAATTATTATACAATAATATCAATCTAATACGATGTTGAAACACTACTACAAATGACATTATCAATATGTTTAACTTATCACAAGAAACCAATGATGCAGTTTTTTTTTTGTTGTTTTTTTTTTCAATTTAAAATATGAAAGCATTAAATTTATATGGCTAGCTATTTATCCAATTGAAAAATAACTATCATAAATGTAATTAATTTTGATTTAATATTATTTATATTAAATTGTATATTATTAAATAAGTCGAGCATTCTATTAAAGTATATGAAAATTCGATGATATACATTAGCAATGTGAAGTTTAATAACCCTTCATTGATAAAATTATATTAAATGAAAAATAAATAAGTTTTACTTGTATATCCAATTGATATTTTTTTATAAGCATTACAAATGACATAATTTCTATATATATATATAGTAGGTTATTAAATGATTTTTATTTGCAAATATATAATTAAGTATGTTAAAATATAATTATTAAAATATAAATTAAAATTAAAAATACCACAAATACCCAATAAGATATATTATCAATTATTGAGTATAACTTTCTTGCACTTTAAACTTATAAATTTATTTATATTTTCAATTATTTATTTATAAAAACTTTGTATGCATAATTTAAATTTTTTCTATGTTTAATATGCTTAGTTAGGACATTTTCTCATAGGAAGTGTAAGCAGAAAAGTTTCATGAATGTTGGGAGTTAGTGGTTTATTCTAAAAATAAAAATAATTGTCATGTTTCACTTTAAAGAGTCAAATTACATGAACTTTAGCCAATATTTAAGATATATTTTATTACCATATTGATATGAGATGAATAAGGGTACTTTTGTAAAATTTATGAATATCTAAATGGTATTTTAAATACTCAATTAAATAAATTAAAATTTACTTTAAAAATTAATCAAATTGGAAAAAGATAGCAAAAAATAGTGTAGTGTCATTGTATCTTTTGTAGCACATCGAAAAACACACCAAAAATTTAGCATTTATAATGCTATGACTTAGAATATTGGTAGAATGGAATTTCAAGGAGAAATTATAATTGAGTAGGCATGAAATTTCATGGGGACTTGACATTAGGAGGGCAATTAAATTGAATATCATGGGGGATTGGGCACTTATGAAATTGTACAATGGCTGGGTAGTTGTGTGAAAAATATGGTTACATATGTGTCTAGGGGGTTCAATGAATAATAAAATATATAAATAGGAGATAATAATTAATATTGTTTAAAGAAATTTATTTGAATATCTTCCTACGACTTTACTTGCGAATAAATTGGCAAGAAAATTTATTTTTTTTATTATTTGCAAGAAAATTCGAAAGTAATTTACCTGCGAAATTAAAATTCCTAGATAAATTAGTTGGGGATTTTTAAATTCGCAAGAAATAATTACCTACGAAGGTTTTACCTTCAAATTCATTTTTACAGGAAAATCCGCAGGAAACTTATTTTCCTGCGAATTTTCATACATAATCCCCAGAAAAATTCTCATGTAATTCACATTTTTTTTATAGTGAAACATATTGACATAGACTCACTTTGTACGGGAGAAGATAATGCAAAATTTAATTCAAACACATCATGTATCCACCAAGGAGCAGTTGGATGACTTACTTATCAAGAGCTTAGGGAAGCTACCACAAGACTACTTTGTAGACACGTAATTTTTTATGGAACTTAAGTTTTACATCATTTTTAGAGCTTAAATATTTTATAAAAATCTAAATTAAATATTTTGACTTTTGTCTTATTTTATTAAGTTTATTTTAAAAGATTTGAAAACAACAAAAAAAGAATCACATTTTTTGGTAAGTTTTCTTTTTAATTTATTTAAAAAGAAATAAAAACTTTCAAAAATATATGTTTTCTTTTAATTTTAGCTTTAATAAATAAACTAGTGTTTCTTAATTATATTTTTTAATTAGCTATTTAACTTTTCTTATATGTATATTAATTTAAAATAATTAGTTAATATTTTTAATTATTATATTTTATATTTATATATACCTACACATTAACCCCCACTACTCTTCCCATTTCCCACAACCCTCACCCCCACTTCACCATAATACCCCACTCCACTCACAACACAGACACACATCACCACCCACACACCCACACTCCACTACATACTACTATATTATACATACACACAACACAAATAAAAAGACTCCGGGGATATTACCAAAAAAATGAAATACATATACCCATTTGCACGAAAAAGAAAAAGAAGATCACCCTCACATTATTTTTTTTTTCCACTCACATACAAAGGTTGAGTTTGAGATTTGCTTTCGTGATTTCAAGTTTATGGTTTCCTACTAGGATTGCTTTCTTTTCGTAAATTGATTTTTGCAAGAGGTACCCTTTCACATTTATTTTATTTTGATTTTCATAATTATATAATACTTAATTCCAATGTTATGAATTTGCTCAAATTTTATGTTTGTTTAATTTTTCCATTATAATATTGAAATATGCTGAACATGTTGTATCTTTAAATTTAGAATAAGTTTCATATAGTATCGTATTTTGATCTCTATGTCGAGTATCTGTTAATATCGTTCTTGTTCCTATTTTATCACACAAATTCATGTTTTGTTTCTTTTTATTTATTTTTAATATATTTATTTGTGAATCAAAGCATGGAAAAATTATTTAAATAGTTTCATATGTTAGTTAATACAACCAAGTTGTTTATCTAAATGGATAATTAAAATTTATATTATTTCAATGAGTTCATATCAGATTAACATTGTGTTAATTTTAATTTTTTGCAACCCTTCTGATATATTGTAATCCACATTTGGCTTCTGAAATATAAATGTCAGCGAGAACAAGAATTTAATTAGGTCACTAGATTAGATAATTAAATTAGAATAAATAACTTAATTAGTAGATCACTAGATTAGATAATTAAATTAGAGTAAATAACTCAATCAGTGAGCCACTTTGAAACCAATTTGTTTAAAATTGGGTAACGAATTTTATTTTCTAATTAGAAGAGGTATGGGGTTTGACTAATTAGAATTAAGGAAATATTGGTCAACATGATATACATAGCTTTTGGATGCTCCGTTTACTACTTTACTAAGGTTTTCTTTTATTATTGATTGATAGATTTATTTCTAATGAACTCGGTCTAGATTACTGTTTTGGTTAAGTAACACTTTGGGTAGGTAAACATTAAAATATTTTCTCTTAACGTTAGATGGACTTTTAGACACATTAACAATGTTTGTTTTGATTAAGAATGTGGTTACACATCTTTTTGAGACACTAAAAAAAAAACTCAAGGATGTGGTGACGCACCTTGTCCAATAATATAATCGACTTTCATTAGTTTAAAATAGAGACTCATAGACAACATTATTAAGTGTGATGCGAAGACGGCAATTATGCCTTTAAATGTCAAGACCAAGAATGCGGTTACACATCTAGGTTGAGACCAAATAAAAGTTCATCAATAAAAATGTGAACAAGTCATGGCTTGAAATAATATATCCAAAAAATATTTTAAAATAAGTATAAGTCAATAAAAGCGACCGTGCTAGAACCACGGGATTCGAGGGATGCCTAATACATTTCCCTTGGTCAATAGAATTTCTTACCTGAATTTTTAGTTCGCAGACCATATTAAAGAGTCATTTCCTTTTGGTTACGGATTAAAAAAAAATGTGACTAGAAACACCATAACTCAATTCCAAGTGGCGATTCTGAGAAAAATTAAATAATCCCTTAATTAATAACGTCACTTAAATTGAAAAAACCCATCCACCTCCGTGCACGAAAAGGGGTGTGACATACTTAATGTCCAAGCTTGGTTTGAAGAACCTCTTCCAACCATCAGCTTGAGGAGGGGTGTGAAATTATGTATATGACTAAAAGAGGTCAGCTGTTTTAGTTTAAGCTTAATCAGGCTCTATGTAACAGACTAGCTGAAGTTAGTTAAGCTGAGTTACTGCTATACAAATAGAGATGTATTAACATTGAATTGATTAGATACTTTTATTGATAATAAGAAGGTTCATTCTTCTTTCTCCCCTGTATCTTACTGCATCTCCTGTCTAGATTCATTCACCATTACTGTTTTCTCTGCAATTCATCAGTTTCCAATGTCAAGATTAAAAAAAGTTGAGTGGGCTAGAATTTTGGTGTTGAAAGAGACAGATAAGGGCAAGTCAACTTGGGCTTTAATAATGTTGGTGTCGAGTTGCCATAAGAATGAGCTTGGACATTTTTAAAAGAGGTATATTTTATGTATATATTTATTGACTAATATTTTGATGAATGATTATTTTATGTTAATATATTTTCTATATTTTCTACTCTTTTCTAGCTACATGGAATGAACCTAGGGCTCATCCTTTTTAATTATGTCAGTAGAAAATGCCTCCTCGAAGAAACCATCTTAAATAAATTACGTTTAGCGCTCAATCTGTACTCTAATTAAAAGTTTATTTAGAGGAAATATCTCTTTACTTAAATCTAATAATATATGGGCACATTTTAAATAGGAGAAACTTCATAGATATAAAAAAAAGGGAAAATTACGCGGTTAAGCAAACTTATACTACTTAATTACTCATCATAGCTATAGTTTGCTATAATTACCACTCACGACTAACATTATACATTAATTACGCGGGCTGACTTCGAGTTTGTATAATTAGCCACGTTTGTATATGTATAATTCGCCAGAATATACAAATACATATGTATAATATACAATTATCTAACTTATATACATATACAATTCACCTCTCTCCCACTCTCTGCCCTCTCTCGCTCGCCTCTCTCCTCCCTCTCCCAATCTCGCTTTCCATATAGACAAATACATATGTATAATATACAATTATCTAACCTATATACATATACAATTCACCTTTCTCCCACTCTTTGCCCCCTCTCTCTCGTCTCTCTCCTCTCTCTCCCAGTCTCGCTCGCCTCTCTCCTCCATATAACATGTAGCTACGAATTGTAATTATCAAACTATAACTATGGAGAGTAATTAGGCTATTTGTGGCTATATGTGAAAGTTCCCCATAAAAAAATAATGTCAATAACTACATAAGGTAGTAATAAAATTTAATTTTAAGAAAATAGTTACATAACCACAATAAAAATCCATACAACATATAGTATAAAAGGACTAGATATACAATTCACGATAAAATCTAATAACACAAATCACTGTTGAAGTGTATATCCCCATGATTTTCCTATTTATTCCACAAACTAATAAATATATAATTAACGTGTTTCAAAGGATTAAATTGATATAGTTGAATTATCTCTTTGAAAACTAAATAAATTATTTTCTACAACCAGAACTTGTGATTAAGTACTGTGTTGGTGATTAAGTACTGTGTTGGTGATTAACACATTAAGAACTATATCAGCCACCATTTATGATGCTTTGAAGCTTCGAAGCTGAAACCTATATCTCAGGTTTAGACTGATTTGACATAGGGTTTTGAATCAAATTTCATATTAAACTTTGACGTTGAAGAAGAACAATAGTCTCGTGTGTATGTCACATGTATATTATTATATTATATACATAGGACATATACACAATATATATCACTTGTATGTCATATAAAAGTGACATGCACAAGATATACAATAATATACACGTGGCATACACACGATATACACTCATTCCGCCACATACCATCACAATAACCACCACTAGGAACAACAATAACTACCATGCCCATAAAATAAAAAGGAAGATGATTTCAAAATTTTGAGTTGTTTTGTTATATTTCTGGCCTGACTTTGTATTTAAAATTCTAAAGGTGGCAATGGAGCTTGTTTGGGAATAAACACCGGCCTACTCTGCGTTAGCAACCATTCTATTTTTTATAGAAAAAATGAAAAAGGGTTGAAAATGCCCTTTAAATAATGAAAAATTGAGCGGAAATGTCCTTAATTAACTATTTGGTTTAAGAATGCCCTTTTCGTCAATAGGTTGGTCCAAAAATATCCCTATTAATGCTTAATGGGTTTCTTAATCATAATATTATTATTAACACATGTTTATCCTACTTTAATTCGAAAAAGATTAAGAAATATAAATATTCTTTTATTTTATTAGAATTTTTTTTATGGTTATTGAAATAAAATTTATGATGAGTTACTATGATCTTATATATATGACTTATATTATCAGTTAAGAAGATATATGTAGTTATTCTATATTAATTGATAAAATAAGATTAAAAAGAACAAAAAAATATTTCCTACTTATTTAATTTATTAGTTAAGGTGATTTATTTTTTAGAAAAGAAGAATAATAGTGTTCTTTAAAAGTAATATTTTACTAAGAATAAAATGTGATTTAAAAGAAAAGAAAATAAATAATATATAAGGATATTTTCGATTCTTTAAGTAACAATATGGATATTTTTGGATCAAACTATTAGCAGTAGAAACATTCTTGGACCGTACTATTGACGGTAAAAGTATTTTTAGACCAAACTATTAAATAAGGTCATTTTTGTTCAATTTTACGTAGTATAGCGATATTTCTAACTTTTTCGGTAGAAACAAAACAAATTTAGATGTAATCAATCCTTCAATATAAAATTGAATATGTATTTAGATACGTTTATCTTTTTCTTTATTCTTTTTAAAATGAATTTCGATGTAAAGATTCCTCAAACAATGCATTTAACTCCACATGTTACTAATACTTTTTTTGTCTCAGTTTATATGACTTATTTTTTTTAGTCAGTTTCAAAAAGAATGATACACTTATATATTAAGTAATAACAATATAACTTTAAAATGTCTATTTTACCTTTAATTAAAATGATTTATAATCACACAAATGTCTAGCAATTATTTTAAATCATAAGTTTTAAAAGTTATTTTTTGTTAAACTCTATATTAAGTTAAACTAACTCATATAAAATTCGAGAGAGTGTAATTCTTTGAAGTTGCGTTAATTTCCTTGTCATCCCTTTTTAAACTCAGAAGAAAACTTTTACTCCACCTAAAAGGTTGACTTGACACATTTTACTTGACAATATGTATAATTATATATAAATATATCAATAAAATATGTCGAATTGTTAGACTGCCGTCCAAATGATATGAATCAAAATTGATTGAAAATTCAAAAAGTTTTCTTTTTTTCAAAAAAGTTAAGAAAGTGAAAAAGATAGTGGAAGCTATTCTTTGTCCAATTCTCACCAACTGCACAATTATGTTTTTTTTTGTCGGACAGGTATATGCGTAAATATGATAAAACTAATCTTTAGAAAAATATATAATATTTAAATTTGTTTACTATAAGAGAAATATAGTTTCAAATTTCAAGTGTAATTTTTTTTATTGCCTTAGTAGAACTCCGCTCCAACCCTAGAAATTGACTATCATGTATTTTTCATATTTATTAATCATAAAATAATAATACTGTTACTTTAACGGCTCATTTTATTATAAAGTTTTAAATCAACATGAGTTGAACGTGAAGCATGAGTATAAATATATTATACAGTATACGCTTAGTTATGAACAGTAATTGTTTTGGGCAATATAATAATGGAATTGAACCTTTTACTTTATTTTGATTGAGATATAATTGCGCACGGGAATTGTCATATTGTTATTAATGTATATGATCAAATGATTCTTGGTTTAATTGATAACAATTTTTAAAAGTAATTGGCATAATTTACCTTAGTCATTTCAACTAAAACTAGTAGTTATTGAACATTTAAACTATTTAAAATATATATGTATTAAACACAAATTACTTATATGACCAAAAAAAAGTGTCCCTCGCTTTTGTCAAGCGCGCAAGTGATAAATCCCAAAAAATATTTTTCCTTTATTTTTTGAATAAGATTTGCACATTTTTTCTCTCCGTTCAAGATTTCTAGCATTTGATTTAAAAAGGACTTTTTTTTTTTAATAATTTGAGTAGAAAATGGATTTTTTTTAAATAATTAAAATAAAATAAACTCAAATTAAATTATAGGGGTTTAAAATTATTTTTCATTTTTTTAAAATTAAAAATTCGTCTTTTTATAGTAACTAGTTTTTTGATACGTTACGTGCGCTGCACGTGATTACCAATTTCAAAAATATATGTTATAGTAAATAGTATTGCCTATTTAAGAGAAGATTTGAATAATACACTTAGCAAAAAATAATATTGTAGATTTTTTTTGTGAATGTTCAACGTGGATCGTCATATATATCTCTTATTCTAGCAAACCTATGAAGATGGTCAATGAAAAATTTTATTAGTTAAATGCAATATTGATAAGGTTCAATCATGTAATTAGTCTTATCTCACTAATATTACCCTATAGACAATATTTGCTTTGTATTTTTCTTGTCATCTAACCAGATATTTAGATAAAAAAAACTCGGAACATTTTAAAATAATATATTTTGAAGTTAGAAGATCTTGTTAACTTGATAATACATTTGTGACATATAATACTTTAATTTAAATACAAATATCTACCCAAATATAAATATATATTTGCATTAATGAAAATATTTATCTAATAAAATTAACTATTAAATAAATAATAAAAATTAAACTAATACAAACTTCAACTGGCGTTATTAGTAGTCATATGAACTTTTCTTCGTCTAAAATACTAAAATGTTAAGAAATACTTAGTAAATAAGTAAAACAAAAGGGCAATGTTATATAGTAATAACTATTTTGAAGCAAACTTCATGAGAGTCTAGATCACATAAGTAGCATTGATAAATAAAGTCATTCTTTTGTCTTGAGCATCAAAAACAAATCGTGACGATTCTCTAAATTTTGGAAAAGATATTCAGAAACATATATTTACATCACAAGAGAAATTGTTAACAAAAAAATGAATTTAGGCTACATCATGTTAACTTCATATATTGGAACATTACATACAAATGTATTTATTAAGCAAAAAAATAATTATTATATCATCAAAATTACTTTCCTCAAGTACTCGAGGTTATGGAATATAGCCTCTTAGGATAAAACGACTTACTTCATCAGAATAGTGGTACCTCATATTCCGCTAAACTTCAAACTCACTCAAAGATAATAAATCATACAAAAAAATTTAAAATGCAAGGAGAAGAAGAGTAAGATTAAAAAAATTAATTGTGGTTGAAAAATGAGATGAAGCCCCTCTATTTATAGTCAACAAAGGGTAGTATGAACAAATGTTTTTTGTGTCTTATCTGAAAAGTCATGACCTTTTCGAGAAGTCACAACCCTTTGGAAAAATCGCAACTTATGGAAAAAGTCACAACTCTTTGGAAAAGTCGCAACTTATGGAAAAAGTCACAATCCTTTGGAAAAGTCGCAACTTATCTGAAAAGTAATGACCTCTAACGGCTTATGATACATGTATCTGATAGCCGAAAATGGTATAGAAAGTAATATTGAAAACTATCGAGATTCCTAGTAATTAGGAGCTAAAGTAATGAAATTTATGTAGTTTATCCTAATTTTTTAAAAAATATATAAATACCAAATATCATATTGAATACCAAAATTTTTTAAAATGGATATCAATTATCATAAATCCAAACCATGGTGTTAAAAATTGACTTCGGTATGGTATTCATATCTACCATACCATGCCACCCCCTACTTGAGACCTAACTCTCTTGACCCAGATCCAGGACTTAGGACCTAACTTAGACTTGGGACCCGATCCTTTTGATCCTCACTTAGGAAATGACTCCTGACCTTGGCATACCCTACTCTCCATCTAACCCCACCTGAGATTCGAATTTCGACCTCGAAACTCGTCTTCTCAAATCTGATCCTGACCTAGGACCTAACTTCTGACTCCAGGCCCGAGACCTAACACCCGTCTCCTAACCCCCGATCTCAACTCAAGACCCAACTACCTAACTCCCACTCTGACCTTGGATCCGACCTTGACCCCACTCAGAGTACACCAAAAAATAAATTTAAAAAACCACGTTTCTTTAATTTTGGAAACATTTTCCTTCTCACAAAACACACATTAACTTGCATTTCGATTCCATGTTGTTCTGCATCTTCTTCTTTTTTTCTCTTCTGATGCAAATTATAATTGCCGCCTGATTGGTTAGTAAATCAAGTCCGGCTAATCACTTTCGAGAAGAAAATAAAAGGTCGCCCAAAAAAACACACTCCTATATATACAAGTTCAATTAAAAAGTAAGTAGCCACCGAGGGATCACGAACATATGATATCCTTTTATTCTTAATTAGAGTTTGGATCTTGAAAATAAAAAATTTCCTAAAAGAAGTGCTTTCTTCTAAAATAAGCTTTGTGAGGCATAAATTTGAATTAGTCAGATAATTGTTTTTGAATATCACGTGGTCAAATCCAAGAAAATGAAAACAATATAATAGTGTATTAAAATGTAGTGAAGACGACGATGAAAAATACAATAAGATTATTTTATTTTCTAGACACTATAAAAGTAGTAAAACTTTATTTTAAAGCTGAAATTCAAAGCCTTGGAATCCCTTTTTGAGCCAAAACTTTAGGCACTCAAACTAATACTATACGTAAGTTTTTACACGACTAAGCAAAATTGACTTACAATAAGAGATTCTGTATAACTCTTTGAGTATAATGCATTCAATATTTTGGAAAATGTATCATGAAATGACTATAGTAATAAATAATAAGAATAAATTAGAAATTAAGTGATAAATTATTTTTTTCATTTTTCAAACAAAACATAAAATAAATATCTTTTTTTAATATAATAAACAAATTAAAATAGATGAAAAATAATGATTATTTATATCGAGCATGCTATAAGTTGAAAAACAGAGTAAAACCTGCTAGAAAATTTTTACAAGTAGAGGCTCAACCAACAATAGTTGTGTGAGGCTCCATTCTTCTTTTGACACTTGGATAGTGGATCCAATTTTTTACTTTTTTACTATTCTTCTTCCACTCACTCTTCTTTTCTTTCATTTTTTTAAATTCTTTTTACTCATGAGTCCTAATAAATATCTAACTCCCAACTACTCCCTCCGTCCACAATTAATTATCATGATTTCCTTTTTAAGAGTCAAACAATAAGAACTTTGACCAACATTTTACGATGTATATTTTCATCATATTGATATGCAAAAAATTGCAACTTATAGTACTTTTCGTATAGTTTTTGAATATCTAATTTTTTTTAAAAAAATATCAAATTAACATAATCTAATTTAACTTTAAAAATTAGTCAAATTGACTTTCGAAAAGCGCAACATGACAAATAAAAGTGGACAGAGGGAGTATATAAGTAAACAATTGATATAATTAATAAAAATACTAATAAATATTTTTGGTCAAATGAAAACGTTCTCATGACTGAATATTAAAAATAATCTTATTATTCAATATTGTTAATAGTATAAAATTAACTAAAAAAAAAATCCAGTTTCTTAATTATTAGCATTTTTCAAAAATTAAATTTATTCAAATTTATTATTTGATAGCTCTTTTTATTTTGTCTTAGACTTTAGTTCATATATGTGCAGTCATTATCTTAACATAGATTATCAGTTAATTTTTTTAATTTTTTTTAGTTACAATCTTTTGAAATACTTAATGAAAAAACGCTAAAGAAATAAAATTGTAAGTGAATGTGAAGACCTCTTGATATATTAATAATAATAATAATAATAATAATAATAATAATAATAATAATAATATATAATGAGTAATTAATTTAAATGTTGTCGAAACCAATTGATTTTTGAAGAATAAATTAGTATTTAAAGTTTTAATTCAAAAGACTTAAATTTCACTATGTGATTTGCTTTACCTTGCATAATTTTTTTAAATCGTTTATAAATTCGTCCCATTTGTCTTGTTTATCTCGTTAGTATTTTTATTTTAAATTATAATTAAGATGAAAAAATGTATCTATAATTTTTAAACAAGATCAGAAATTGGCTTATTTTATTAAAAAACACAAGATCAGAAATTGACTTATTTTATTAAAAAATATTGAGCAGTAAGTTTATTTTTAAAATTATAGTTCTAAAATTTTTTAAATAATTTAACAGAAAATATGTTCATCTATATTTTTTTATCAGATGTAATAATTATTTAATTATGCATTTAAAAAATAGATATTTATTAGGAGTAAAAAAAAAAGAAAAGAAAAGAAGAGAGGAGTGAGTGGAAGAGAAGTGGTGGATAACATGTAAAAGGTAAGAAAAGGGCCACTATCCAGGTGTCAAAAGAAGAATGGAGCCTTATATAACTATGATTGGTTGGACCTCTATCATTGTAAAAAATTTTAAACCTGCTATAGGCAGTTAATTGTACTGATATAAACTGCTTCAAGGATTGAGAAGTTAATGAAGTCCTTTAATGTGACTTTCTTGCCAAATTAAAACACCACTGATAAATGACAGCTAGCTACTATAAGACTATTTATTTTTTCAAAAGTAATTTTCACTGGAAACATATAGAGATAAACTTGATCAAACATGCAACAGGATCTTGTCCCACATGTTTAGGGATGAAAAATGGGTGCATTAAATCGGATTTGGATAGATTGAATTAAAATAGATTGGATCATAATTCATTTATATAAAATATGGGTAAATATGGATTTGGTCAAATATGGTAATGTAACCTAATACATAAAATAAATTTGTATTTTTTTTATCCTAATTTATGTGCTGTAATTTCATTTGACAAGGAATTTAAAAAATATAAAAAGAAAATAAAATTTGTGGTCTAAAATAAATCATAAACATATAATGACTATAAATCATTTCATTAATAACGAAATGAACATTTTAAAGCTAAATTATTATTGACAAAAAGAAACATAAATATGAAACCTTCTATTTTCCAGCAAAGCATGCATTTCGGATGACATTTTTATGCAAAAATATTTATTACATTCTCCAAATGAAATTAAAACCAAATTGATTGCTCAGGTTCGTTTTAAAATAAAATAAAATTCTTTATGCTCATTGTACGTCTAAAGAATTTATAAGATCATGAGTAAACCAGTGAATGATTTAACTGTGCCATGAGTAGAAAATACATCGAACTTGTCCATAACCATTTTCCGATTATATTTATCATTGATCTCATACAAGTCAAATATAGAGTTCAATAGTAATGACTCAACTAATGTAATTATTATCTCAGAAAGTTAGTCAAAAAGAAATATAACTTTTTGAGATAATAATTACATTAGTTGAGTAACCATCGGTAAAATCAACTCGTATATCCTCATGAAGTAGAAAAGCAGAGAATCCTTTATTTTCCTCATTGCTTTATATACATCGCAATTTGCCACGCCAGACCATTAGTGGAATTAAGCTGCAGCCAATGCATTTTCTACAAACCCAAACATCCTTACTGCCAAAAATGCACTTGAATGGTATGTTATTAATTGTAAACCGAGAATTACAAGTCCAGGTTGATCATATCAATCACTTTTTGTTGCAGTGCCAGGTGATCAATGTTGTTCATATCACACGCCTGCAGGAAGATGCATAATGATTTATTAGAGAACGTAACGGATCGATTCGTTAATTGACGATTGATAAGGAAACATAACAACAACAACAACAATGTTTCGGTCTCAAATAAACGAGAGATATGATGTTGAAGAATCTCACATTGGAGGATGATGGAGCAATTTTCCCCAAATGAACCATCTTTTAAAAAGAAGTTATTCTCCAATTAATTCTAGCGATTAAAATTATTTACATTGAAAATGTAAGAAGAAATATGCTATTAGTTCAATTTAAGAGAGAACGGTAAAATCTACGGTTTCTTTTACCTATCTAAATTATCATTTTATTAGTCTTACAATATATATTGATGATGAGTTGACCAAATATTGTTCCCACACAACAACAAACACGTGTAGACCAACTTAGTATTGAAATGAATTTTGATACAAATGTGGAAGTGATAGTTTAGATAGATACTCTTGATAGTTAAAATATGAAACTCATAAAAAAATAATACTCGTACTAGTTTAGATTTATTTTTTTACCATTAACTTGCAATTGAACTAGTTAGTATTACACTAGAATTGATTATTTCAAGTTACCATAAATGTGTGAAGTAACACATAGACATGTAGAGTAGGTACCTCAGTGTGAATTGTGTAGAGTGACCTTTGATCCGCTTTTGCAGAAACACAACTAACCATATTAAGCCCTTGTTTCAGAAGCTCACCCAGAATTCTTGAAAGAGGAAAATTTTTCCCTTTACAATCAACACTGATTGAGATCTGTACACCACCCTGCAGACAGGGACTCACTGTTACAGTACAATCTGTGAATGTGCTATCATTTTCAGTTCCATGTCGGATTGAATTGGGTATCATTAGCAAGTCTCTCTGTTTCTCCAATTCCTTGATGTTTCCTTGCATTTCTTTTATATAATTCACAGCTTCATGCATATGGTCCGATACTGAACGCTTTCCCTGTTAAGCCATAAACAAATTTCGGATTCATTAAAAGAAGTCAAGCGGAAGACAAAGAACATTTAAAAAAGGGAAAAAATCCAAATATATCATCCAACTTTGAGAAAAGACTTTATCTATGACATCCGTTAAAAGTTTAATTTATCTATATCATTTCAGTTAACAAATAATGACATAAATGAACATTTTCTCAAAATTTAATGGCATATTTGAGACTTTTTCCTTAAAATAAATTATGAAGTAGAAGTACAAAAAAAGGAAGTACTGTATGTGATTAGTGGTGGAGTCGGAATTTTTATTGAGGATATACAAAATATGAAGAAGTTGTAGGGGATACAACATACTTCTATTATAATTAATTATATATATATAAAAAATAATTTTAATCATTTATAAATAATATAATTTTCCACCCAAAAAAAAAAAAGATTCAAATGAACTTATTATGAACTCTTACTAGCTCCGCCATGTATATGATGGATAAATTTTTCAGACAAAATTAAAATAGCTGTCAAAAAGATTACCTTGACATATTGTAGAGGAAGGAGAGAACGAAGAGAAGAGTAGAGCGCAGCCATTTCTTGTCTTCTCTGACGTTCAATATCTCTATGTATAATTTTCCTAAGCTTGAAATGATCATCTGAAGCAATTCCATCTTCATTATTAGTATTCAGTTTTCTTTTGGATATTCTCTTTTTCTGTGAATTAGTATTTGGAGGAATATGAGTACGCGTTGTATCCATAGAAGCAAAATCCATAACTGGATCTTGTGAAATATTATTCTTGCTTTGTTGACATGGATTTGAGAGAATTTGAATTAATAAGTCATCACTTGCTTGTAAAGAAAACATTTCAAATATACTTGCTAGCTAGTATTCTTCTTGTTGATCAAATGATTAGCAAGTTCTCCAGCTTTTTCCTTTACATTTATATATGTACATATAATTGGACTCTGTTATAATTTGTTTAACAAATAAATAGAAAAAAAATAAAGTAATAAAAAAAGATACGTTTGTTAGGATTGCGAGATCTTGAATGACCCTTGATGATTGTCAGCAATGTCTCCATAAATAGGTAGAGGTAAGGACTGACTCACCAACATTTATTTTCTTATATTATTGTAACCTATACTGTTTTCTTTAATCGATAATATAGTATAGTCTGGCTATTTGTTATTTATAATTGTAACCCCCACCACTATGGTCTCTGCTCTCTATTTCTGGCATTGTCTCCAAAGTTGACAATAAATCATTTGGTCATACATTTAAATTTTTGAAATTATATTTAATTAAATATGTATTTTATTTGAAAAAGTTTTAAAGTATTATGAACGGAAGTCTAAAAAAACATGCAACAAGATCTTTTAATCCCACGTACCATGAAAGTTTAATATACTTGTAAACCCCTTTTACTAGTAAGTTTAACAACATTTTACGTTTGTTCTACAAAGAGATTTTGCTATGTAAGGCTTTCACTTATCATTTTGATGGGGCAACTTAATCATTGATACAAATTAAACTGTTGCAAGGTTAAGATAAGCAATAGCATTGAGACACGTTCCAACCAATCTAGAAGAGAAGGAAAATATCAGCCACAGCTTCAAACCGTTCATTAAATGATATGCTCCTAATGTGATTTGATTTGATACAAAATTTCAAAAAAAAAAATTGTGGATTAAAATGAGTTATTAATATTTGTATAATTATAAATCATCTAATTAAATGTTTAAAATAAATTATTACTATTAAATATAAAAAAAAAAATATCACTCTAAGTGTCTGACTAACAAAAAAAAACGTATGTCATATAAATTGAAAGTAAGGGAATGGTACATTTTGGTTGTTGTCTCTATTTCCTGAATAAGAGATATATTTTCATTGCAATTGAAAGTTTTATAATTGTGAGGGAGCCCACTAGTTAAACACGTTTGTAACTCTACAAGAAAACAAAAGGAGAAGTAAAGTTCAACCTTTCATAATGTTGATGTTTTGTCTAAGTTGAGAAGATGGAGAAAGGTAATGGGTACACGTTTTGAAGGATAGAACCAAAACAAATGTTCTCACCAAATAATGATTTATTTCATTCATTTATAAAGGGATTCTCTATTATGAGCAATACAACAACATTCATATACTTGAATTTCAAGTTTTATTACTTTTCTGTTTTAATTTATGTGATGTACTTGATTTGATATAGAATCTTTTTAAGGAAAGACATTTGAAATATATGATCTAATATAAGTCATATATATTAATATGACTATAAATTATTTCATTAAGAGTAAAATGAACATTATAAAATAAAGTTATTATCAAATATAAAAATATGTCCCTTTTAAAAAAATAATTTAAAAAAAATCATATAAATTAGGACAAAGAAAGTATTACTTAGTCGTTATTCTTTAAGCAATCTTCATTTACAATTGTCACTAGCTCAGCTAGACTTGCATCTCTGGACGGGCCATACTTTATATAAGCTCCACAGACCCCAGTAGTAGTGTCCATAGAGGACAGTGCACATTACAGTCTGAATTAATAATTGCTTTAATTAATTATTTATTTATTTATTTGGGTCATGGTGTCTTTGTGTTTCTCACCTCCTCTTTTATTGGATTCAACTAGGGGCTACATGACCGGGTTGGTTTGAGTTTTTCAATTATTAAATCAAATTATTTGTGTCGAATTTTTAAATCTATAAACCAAACCAAATAAAAAAAACTCCGGTTTTTCAATCTTGAGTTTTTTCGGGTTTTTCGGATTTTCAGATTTTTCCGGTAAAATATTCATACAAACATATAATTTACTTGTACTTCAAATATTTCTTTAGTCCTACCAAAATACAACTATCTAAGATGTTTCTTAAAAAAATAACATAGAATATGATTTGAGTAATGACACTAAAATACTAACAAAAAAATAATAATAATGAAATCGCATAAAATAAATATTGTAAATTAACAAGTCATAATGAAAATGATCATAACTTAAAAGTACTAAATCATGCTAAAATAAGTTTAATAAATATTAGTTACATGACTAAATATTAAAGGAAATTAAAATTAGATTATGTATTTGAATTGTCTAAACCAATGTAAAACCAAAGAACAAATATTCAATATTATTGTCATTCTTAGTGTTGAATTAATTTTCTTTTTGTATTAGTATTAATTTGATTTTGATTTAAGCTTTATTATAATTATCAACATCTGTGGACTATAATCTTTATTGAACCATTCAAAATTCTAAGTTTCAAACTTGAAATAATATATTAAAAGATAAAAACTATGAAAAAGTATAAGAAATATTTAAAAATTATATCAAAGTAAATATTTTTTTTTGTATAAAATAAAATTTTAAAATTATATATATAATGTCAGGTTGGTTTGGTCTCGGGTTGATTTTGTTTAGTTAAAACCAAACCAACCCAAATATAGTCGGGTTTTTTTTTCAATACCAAACCAAGTCAAACCAATCACTAGTCGGATTTTTCTTCTCAATTTGCGATTTTCGATTCGATTTTGTACACCTCTAGATTCAACTCTCAAATTGTCCCCTTTTCCATAAAAAAAATTACTTGCTTACAGAATAATTTTTCAATTTATTCGAAATTTATTTGGTCATGAAAAAAAAAATCAAAATTCAAGTAGAAATATTTTTTTAAAAAAAATTTAAGTCGCTTTTCACTTTTGAAGTTGTATTTAAGTATATTAAAATATGAATATCATTTCAAATATTTATTGCAAAAGTATAACCAACATAACTTCATCTTCAACTCTCCTCCTTTATTTGTTGAAGTCGTGACACAAGGTGAAGAAATGAACTCTCACCAATAAGGTGAAAATTCATGTAAACAACCAACGGAGTTACTAAGATTCCCTTCTTTATTTTGACTGTTAATTATCATACCATTTCTACCCTGTGATCACATGAAGTAACTTTGATGTATATAAACAAACAAAAATTAGGGCGGGATTTGTTGAAAGCTATCCTTCAATCACAGACTAACTGATAATGACACTTATTATGATTATAATATAATCTGAACTGACATAACAATTACTACTATTACACATCTAAAGATGAATCCAAAGGAATTAAATGAGGAGGTGAGCACCCAGACAAATTAAGTGAAGCTCCCCTACCCAAATACCCTTTATGATGAGACAAAAGCCAAATTAATATCACAACATATACTTCCTCTAGACAAGAAGAAAGGAGTGTTAAAAAGTCTGTTTGGCTAGGAACCAGACAAATAAATTGAAACGAAAGAAGTATCAAATAAAAAAATATTTTGACTAGATTTCTCATGATTTAATTTGGACTACGTCACCCAACTTTTACATGAGCTGAAAAGTTGTCTTATGCAGGTAGAATTCAACTTGTTCACAAAGACGAGTATGGTGTTGAATCAACCTTTAGCCATAAATCTCAACTGAAAGTACCATAACTTGGACATAAATGCCCATAAAATCAAAGGAAGGAGTCATATGGCTAAACTACTTTATACATGTGTCATGTTGGACTCCTGATCAAGGGAGAAAATCAAAGCGATATCATTTGTTTTTTTCTCCCAATTTTATCATCCCTGATCAAGACGGTCTAAAAAAACTTTGAGAACATCCAACGTAAATGTAATGGAGAATTTGTTGTAAGGTAAAAAAAATGAAGATAAAGAAAATAGATGATAGAATGGTCCAGTTTAGGTCGGTAGTGCCCATACAAGAGGTTCAGAGCACATAAACACAACCAACAATGTCTCTCACCTACAAGTTATCACAATTATGACTTTTCTCTGGATTTATTACTAATGATGATTACTTCACTAAACACAAGGTTAATTTTCGCAAGATTTCAGAATTTTAAGCTGGAGATTCAAGATTTTTTTGACAAAATGGTATCAGGATCATCTTATGCGCACCTCAATTAATACATCAGGCAACCTGTCAAAGCCATAATACTACCATCCTCTCCTCCTCCAAGGTTGCCTCAACCATTCAGCTATCCCCTTAGAAATGTGGACCATCTCGAGAATTGAATAAGTCATGGCAAAATATCCCTAGCACTCGGTAACCACAAATATACAGTAGTATTTTAGACCAAAGACAGAAGTTAGAGATTTCTTCTATAGGCCTAAAGAATGAACCAACAAGGCATGTACAAAGTCCAATCAATATGGTCACGGGGTTCATTAGAACTCGGTACTTTCAACGCATAAAAAAATTTATATATAAGTTCCATGAAAGGTGATAGATAATTCTAAACCAGATGTCTTAAATTCTATGTGGAATTGAAATACATCCCACCACCTCCATACTATGCACTGAATCAAAAGTGGACAGCAGAAAATAGACACTATTAAATCTAGTATAGCAGCAGAATTTTCCCTTAGATAATTCTACGCACTCTAATACATAGCAAGTGCAATCAATGAGAATTTGGTGCAGAACAAATAACAGGTGCCCCTTCCTTGCCCGCCCTTGTCCAAAAATAAAGAGTTGGTGTAACTAATTTGACTCAATTATCATAGTTGCAGGTATATATCAGATACTGGGGATATGAATTAGACAAAAGAATTAGAAGAATGACCCGCTTAACTTATTTAACCATGGAGGAGCGGGTAGTTGGGGTGACTGAAGTAAGATAGCAACATGCACACAACTTGATCATACTGATCTGAGGTTATGTATTACACCTTTTCAGACTTGTCCTCATTTTCTGATATAATGAAAGATCTTTTGAGTTTATCCAAACAGAAAACTAAAAGAACACCATCTCGATTAATTTTTTGAAATTTATGTCGACACTTCTAAGTCTCTAATCAATAATATGAGTTTCAGGCAAGTAAATAGAGCGAAGGGGTAATCACCTTCGAATGGCATAGATGAAAAGTAACCTTGAAATAGGATCATGGCCTGCCTTCTTACATGCAAATTGCTTATAGTTCACACACTGTAAGCAATATAAATGCTGAGAAGCAGCAAGCATGCTCTATTTCATCAACTTCCGCCTTCAAACACATTGTGTCCTGTGCAATTCTTTGCTGCACTGTCATACAACACTGCCCCTCATGACTCCTGCACATACATACACATAATGCATATTCTTTGCTTGGATACATCATATGAAAAGAATGACTGGCTGCAATGCGTTGGATGCCTGCATACAGGGAGTAAAATGTAGAAGTGGTGAAGGAAAGAGATTGCCCTTGGAAGATGATATGGAAACTAAAAATTCCCTTCAAAGTTAACTGTTTCATCTGGCTTTTGGCTAAGGAAGCAGTGTAACTCATGAAAATCTCAACAAAAGGGGCTACCAACTAGCCTCTATGTGGGTAACAAGCTGAGACAATCAACCATCTTCTTTTGCACTGCAAATGGACAAACCCGTTTTGGAGGATGTTCATCAATTTGAAAGGGATTAGGTGGGTGAAAGGGATTTGCTGAATCAGTATTATAATATAATGAATACATATATGCCCACAGTAGTGTTTGTGATGTGTTGAAATGCAGCCCATCTAAAAGTGTAAGCAGAAATAGTCATCATCATAAAGTAATGATGACAAATATGTTCACTTCACTGAAGAAGAAATTCACAAAAACACTAACGAGGAGAAGGATATATCTTATAAAACAGTATGGGAACCTGCAGTTCATCTATAAGAGACTTAGTCCACACCGCATAATTGCCAAGCTTTATGAGACTGCAGACAGAAAATTCCATGGACTCGTCCATCTTCTAAGAAGCTTTTTATTTTTTCGACTGCTTCTTTCTGATGAAACATATTTCTTTACAGCATGAAAAATACAATATGACCAGTCTACTGATATGTGATACCATAAGGCATAATCGTCCCGAGGTATAGCATGTTACATTTCAAAACTGAAGTACTCTACCCATCTACGCTTGATGTTTAAAACTTTAGTCTTCAGACAAATCGACATACTCAAACATGCTTCAAATCCTACACTTCTTAAACCATTCCAGTCCTAATATCTTAATTGAGCTTTGATGCGAAGCTTTGACCATGCCATTCTTGTAAACATGTGTTTACCCCACAAACTTCTGACATACAAAATCATAAGCTTGGCTCGAAAGTAATCACGTTTTGAAACTATATTAGTTGCAATTGTGTTATGTACCTTGGTAGCCGAGTCAATCATCAATGTGCCATCTACTGCAAGTATGTTGCCTCCCCCTCCAATGCATGTACACAAAATTCAAAGACTTTTAATTTCTCAAATCCAAAACACCATGGAGTACGGTAAGTTCAGCAAAGTTTGGTTTAGATTCACAATAATCTTGGACTGAAGCTTCGATCACGACAGGAACACTGAACGGAGCCTCAATCATGACTACAAAGCAAAAAAACCAAGCACAATCATGCTATGAATAAAGGAACAGTGAGGATAAACCATTGAAAACTATTGTTGTGCATTAGCCAAGCTATTTGCTGCAGAAGCTCAGCTTGGCAGTTGGCTCCTCTTAGCTCAAATGCTAGTTTTAGACCAAGTTATAAGCTTGAACTACCTATTGAGCTTGTTGTTAGACAAGCATGCTTGAAGAAGGAAGACTAATGTTGTTGACTTTTACCAACTACCTTTTTACTTCTCTGTCTAAAACATAAAAACAACATCTAGGGTTTTGGGAACCAAATGCACTGCAAAGTGCAATTACCTCATCATTCTTTCTGTTTTTTATCGAACTGTTCCACTTCCCTTTTGAGCCTTCCACCACACATTTTACGTTCTGCTTCTTTGCTGCTGCTCAAAATGCTATCATCGGCTTCTAAACACCCCCCCCCCCCACCCCCCATTGACAACCATATAGCAGTAACATCAGCCACAGGGTTCCCTCGTTTTTGTATTGTTTACACCACTGTTCCGTTGCTCCCTCTCTGGGTTTGTTTTTTCATAACAAATCCAGGAAAATGTTTGTCGAGACATTTCTATCTTCACAACAATATTTCATATGATTTTTGTTCTTCAGCATGCGCTGGGTACCAGTTCATGCTCAGCTCAGTTTGGGTACAAACCTAGCCAAGTTCAAGGCAGAGTGTTTTGCAACCAAGTCAAGTTCCAGCGACCATAGCTCATCTGCTACTCGAGCAAAAGCCACACCTCTGAAGCGCGGCTTAAATCAACTGATTACACCTCCAGGTATAAATAAAGATTTAACACATAAATGATAGTGGTTCACTAGACATATATAATAGGAATTTTTTCACACACCACTTCTGGAAGAAAAGGATGAACGAATTAAAAATCAGACAAACAACAAGAAACAAAGCGAAAAAGTCACTTATCAAAGAAATGAAAAACAAAAAACAAAAATCTCTTAACAAGGAGGTCCAAGATGAGAACAGGTGTATCCATATCTCCTGATAAACAAGATGAGCAACATATTATTGATCTATTGACACGTGGCAAGAAATATAGACTGCAACATATGGATTTCTATTTGAGGAATTTCCAAAATTACCATAGTTAGGGCCTTACTAACAATCTATAGCCATAGTTTAGGTATTTACTATTTATAGTAATTGTTAAGAGATATTAGGTAAAAAAAATTTAAAAAAAACTTATTTTGAGGTGTCAAGTGACTGTATTTGTTGTATTCATACGCACATTTAGGTTGTATCAACGAATATAGTTTGTGTATACAAAGATACAAACAACAAAAAAACATGGGGATTATATTCCTTTGCTCTGATTTCACTTGTATTCATTCGCTCTAATACAAAAATACAACAAAGAGAAAGGGGCAAAAACACAGAAATACAGAGGGAGAGAAGCGTAAGAGGGAGAGAGAGGGAGAGAATGAGAGAGGAGAGAGGCAAGCGAGAGAGGGAAGTGGCAAGTGAGAGAGGGAGGTAAGACGCTAAAAAGAGTAAAGTATAGCTATAAAATGTAATTTTTTCGAAGTATAGCTATGACTTTTAAATACATAGCACATGTTTGCTACACCATGTAAAAAGTTCCATTTTTTACCCTCTTTTTATTTGGTAAGTTCCTCTGTCCGTTGTATAAACAGTCTGTGTACCTAATCAAAAGTAACCTGCAATCCTTGAAACACTGACTTATTTCTGCGAAACAATACAACCCATAGCTAATATGACATGTTAATTATTTTATTTTTTCCGTGTTTGGTTGGAAAACATTTTCTCCAGGAAAATAAGTTGCTTAAAATGAGGAAAATGACTTCATTAATAAAAGTAGGGAAAACAAGTTCTATAAGGGACATTTTATATTTTATTGTATCCTCCCCGCTGACTCAATGCCCTCAAACCCTACCCCTTGACCATCCCACACCCACCACCCCCGAGGCCCCACACCCCGCCCCTTCCTACCCCTATAGTGTTTAGCTAAATTACATATAAATGCTCTTGAGAAAACATTTTTTTGCTTACTTACTATTACACTAGCAAATAAGTAAGAAATCAACTTGTTTTCGAGATAAACATTTTCCATGGAAAATATTCTCTTTCACACCAAACACACCCGAGACAACCTCCAGTAAATTTGAACCAGAATTCTGTAAGGTCAGGGGAAGCTCATTCTCGGGAAACTTCAATTGGACCCCAAAAGTTCAGATCATTGATCACTAAAACTTCGTGAAGCTATAGCATGTTCTCCTTCATACAAGATGGAGGGTCAAAAGCACTTCAAGTAATTAGTATGGAGAGGACATAACTGATATACATGCTGTTGGACCACAAAGGGTTTCTAGCTCAATAGCATCAGGACGTGCAAATGCAAGGAACTTCCCGAGTTACCAGATTCAATTTTACAAACTCATTGTAAGTTAGTTATAATAAGTGTAGTCAAAGGCACACTTAAACCTTAAATAAAGGAGAAGAGCAGGTTGGTCACTGAACCTCACTATGACTGTTCAGTGAAGGCACAAATGTGCTGAAGCCTGCAAAAAATAGCCAACCAAGTACTTTCTGGAAAAGGATGTAAATTCATCAGGCCCATGGATTCTTTTTTAAAAACAGCAGCAATGGAAAATAGTTATATCAGGCAAAACAACTCTGTTAGGGGTCGCATGGTTACAACTTACAAGGATAAGGCATAACAATCTCAGGATAAAATGTGCGATTAATGAAATATTATATCCCGCATTTGGTTAAAAATTTATTCTGGTATAAGCAATTCAGGAATTATTAATCCACAATTGTGGTATTATTTTTATATCATGTTCAATGTGGGATGAGTATAGCGGAGATGAGGATGTTTAGATGGATATGTGGACAAATTAGGAGAAAAAAGATTAGTTACATATATGGGGCAAGGTGGGAGTGGCCTAAGTGGTGGACAAGATGCTAGAGCGAGAATGAGATGGTTCATGCATGTAAAAAGGAGCATAGATTCCCCAATAAGGAGGTGTGAGAGATTGGCAGTTATAGGTCTAAGGAGAGGTAGAGGTAGACCGAGGAAAAATTGCATAGAGGTGATTAGACATGACATGACACAACTTCAACTCAACTGAGGACATGACCCTAGATAGAAAAGCATGGAGGTCGAAGGTTAGGGTAGAGGGTTAGTAGTAGCTTAGAGCACCTTGATTGCTCCCTCTTCCACTTATCATTATCATTATCATTCTATAACTAGTATTGTTAGTTTTCTATTGTTATCCGTATCTTCAACTGTGTTACTACTATTGGCTTTTTCAACTAGCTTATCTTTTACTATTTCGTTGTCAGTACTTTCCTTTCTATGGTATTTTCACCATAGCTTTTACTCTTGTAATGTCAAACCTGTTTTTGTAATATTTTTCTTGATAGAGGGTTTAACAGACACACCCCACCCTCCCCAGACCCATACCTCTCCTTAGACCTATCAATGTGGGATAACAATCCTAGGATTACTAATCCTAAGATAAAACAACAATATGGAAAATATGCCCTTCTCAAAAACACTTGTCCCCAAGTCCTTTAAGAAGGCCAAGCCCTCTCAAAACTCTTTTACCCAAGTCCTTTAAGAAGGCCAAGGTTAAAATTAGAAATAAAAGTTAATCTAGTATAAACCAACCAAACACATGTTTTATATCATACACATCTACTAATAAAAGTATATTCACTAGATAATCCCTATTAGTACAATTTGTTCATCAGCCAAACGACCTCTCTCACTCTATAGGATGAATAAGTTAAACATTGGGATCACGAAAATTACAAATGTAGTATAAGAAAATCAATGACTAGATATGAAGTTGTCCATGCTCCACATGTCCAGCCTTGGGCATGAGGGGGGGTGAAGAGTCTCACATCGATAGTAAAAAGGATAGGTGGTCTCTTTATATGGCTTGGGCAATCCTCACCTCTTGAGCTAGCTTTTGGGGTTGAATTAGGCCTTCGAGCCATCTCTTTACATGGTATCAGAGTCAAGTCAAGTCAATCCCAGATGTTATTCACTAGATGTTGGCCCCATCTTATATTGTTCACACTATATGTCCAATCCTCTTGTTGATTAGGGATGAGAGGTCCCTTTATATGATCTTGGACAATCCTTCCCTCATGAGCTAACTTTTGAGGTTGAGTTATGCCCATGGTCCATTAACACACTGTAAAATATGCAACTTAATTGTTTCTACATTATGCACCTTTCCTTACTAAAGCGTACACTTTAGCAGCACTTTACACTCCAAACCCTAGCGAACCTTGGACTTTTCTATATTTTTCGCCTTTGACAACAAGGGTTGTAATGACGAACTAGGATTTTGAAGTCCTCAACAAAACAACTAAGAATTAACACTTACAACACTACCATGGAAAAGGACAAACAAAATTGCATCCTCTATATTTCATCTAGCACCTAAAGACGGTACATTGAATTTGTTGAAAAATGGCTCCCGGTATTTGCAAGAGACCACATGTGCAGCATAATGAATACAAGTGTGAGAAACCATTAGGCATCAAAATAGAGAATGTAATGCATGTACAATATTATTATGCACTTAAGTATCAGCTCCAAAGTGCAGTGTGGGAGGAGGAAACGAATCTAGAACAAAAATCCTTTAAAAGGGACCGAAGATAGATGGGCTTGAGCAATGCCTAGAAATGTGCAGCTTAACAGCAGTATACTAACTTTTCCAAGTTCAAGAATATGGAAGCACATTGTGCTAATGGACTAGCAGCTATTTAAAGCAGATAAATACCAAGTAATTAAATATATTCTTTAACAAGAAAGCACACAGCAAGGAAGGGGGAGCAGACCTGCAAATAGAAGGTGTGGGTTCCAAGCAGATCTAGAAGCCAAGCTAAGTTCACACCATCTTTATCAAAACAAGAAAAAATCCTAGGTAGCTGATTTTAGACAACTAAAATTTTACTTCCAAAAAGAATTCCTAGTCAAAAGGTTGACCTCGAGACTCACTATTCTAACCTTCCCTTCCACAGGTAAGTTGATATAAGCAGTATCGATGTCCTGAAATACACTCTTAATAAGAAAAAAAAATTGGTCTCTCCCCTGTTCTCTCTAGAAGTAGTTGCAATCAATGTCAGAATAAGATATATTTCTTATTCCCCCCGTTTCCTCCATCAGACGAAAGTTTTTTTGTGGCATGCAACAGCTGAATGGTATAGCTGCTGAGACCTTTAGCACAATGAGCATTCAACTAATATGAGAAAATATTGTCTTCTACCAAGGTTCGGAATATATTGACTAGCACAAGCACTTAACATTAGCTGAACTTAAAGGATTCTCATATCTAAGTAGAAAGGAGAGTATTAAGGGCAATGAGACTCTCAATCTACAAGTGCATATATGGATTATGGTGAGGACCCAAACCAAAGAATTTTAATTTAGGAAACAACATTTGATAATTACAAAGATGGGCAGCAGAAATTTCTTAAAGAACCAACGCAGGGCAACTTGCATATACAACAAATTTACAAGTGAAAGAGTTGAAACCATAAAAAAAGCACAAACAAGTTGCTATAATCTTGGAGAAAAAGGCATACCTGAATGCAGATACATACCTCCACCATACAAGCATCATCCCCATCGCGAGCAGAATAGATCTAATATCTCCCAGTTTTACCAAGAAAGGATTAAGGGTGCACTTTGCCACTCCTCCTCCCTGACATTTATTTAATTCATTCTTCATTTTTAGGGAGTGGGGAAGGGGCCGATTAGCAGTTATAGTAATATCTATCAACTGTCCAAAATAATGGGTCCATAAGCAGCAGCCTGGACACAAAAAATCACTGAAAGCATCTCAATCTGAGGCCTTGTTCTGCTTGTCCAAATATATCCCGTAATTAGGAATCCCAAACTCAAGATAAAATATCAAATGGCTTTTCTGTTGTTATTTAGTTTCCAGAAGGAAAAAGAATACACAGATACCGACTTGAAAGAAAAACAATATGCAGAACATGTAAAGCAAACATCAAAATCCATTAAAATTGTTAATTCTTTGTTTCCTATCTCTTCTTTACATCGTAAGTCATCCACAAAGACAAGAAATAGTCAACAACTTAAACTTTTGTTTTGTACAGAACTGAAACCTGATTTAAGCTCACCGGACCTTCTTGTGGGACTTGATTGGGAAGCGGGAGGGGGGTGAGGGTGAAAGTTCGACTGGTAACTGGGGAGCTTCTAAATCACCAGAGAGCATCCCAACTACTTCTTTCATTGATGGTCGGCGTGCAGGTGACTTCTGCAAGCAGAGCAGGGCAACAGTGATGGAGAGTAGTGCTTGTTCTTTGTCTAATGATTCAACAGTTTGATCAACCAAATCAAGAAGCTTCCCTGCTCGGGCAAGGTGACGTGCCCAAGAGAGAAGATTAGCACGCTGGAATTCGGACATGGGTGACCCCGTCACCTGAAGTGGCCTACGCCCAGCAATAAGAACTAACAAAAGCACCCCATAACTGTATACATCACACTTTTCAGATAGATCCCCACAGCTACCATATTCTGGTGCAACATAACATACAGTTCCTCTCATGCTTGGAGTGCTACTGATGCCACCACTTTTAGGTATATCCCCACTAGCAGAATCGTAACTATTCTTACGAGCTCTCCGAAGCTCACTACTAAATCCATCCAGCCACCAATCCATGCTACTTTTACTACCCCTACTCCTGCTCCTTTTCTTCTTTTTAGCAGTATATAATTCATCATCCCTTGGCCACCAAGACTCACTATGACAATCATCACTAATTGAACCCTTCCCGCCCTGTTCCTTCTTCTTTTTCTTTTTCTTCCTAGCAAGCTCCTCACAATACTCCTCCTTCCACCACTCCCTTGCAGGCCTCCTCTTCTCCTCCTTCCCATTTTTTTCATCATCTAATGAAACCCACCAATCTAATCGCTTCCTATGTTTCTTCTTTTCTATTTTTCCTACTGGTCCTGAACTCGACGATGCCCCAACCCACTCTGTCTTCGGCCTCTCCTTCTTGATCTCACTACCAATCCATTCCATTACATAATCCTTCACCGCTCCTGAATCCGTCCCACCAGTATCTTGCTTCCACCACCAGTCTTTCCCTGTAATGCTCTTCTTCTTCTTCTTCACCCCACTCTTCTTATTACCAATTTCAATCCCACTGTCTATACTGGACCGATCAAAATTAGCCTCCGAAAGACTCGTTTTTTCTAGACCCTCAGATGGGGATGCCATAGCTGCCACCGTTCTTGGAGACACCACAGGAGCCTCAGGTGACAATTCCACCCCAGTAACCGTCTCCGGCGAGGCCACGAGTCTAACAAAACTCTCCGGCGACTGCTCAATTCCTCTGTGAAACTCGTCTAAACAATTAACAGTAATCACACTCTCAGTTTCCTCAGCCACCGACCCATTATCCTCAGCCGCATTTCCTACAGGACTCTCCTTTCTCACTTCAATTTCAATATGATCCTCCGCTTTCAACCTTGCCAATCCAAAATCGCCGATCTTCGCATTGAAATTATCATCCAATAGAATATTACTAGGCTTGATATCGCCGTGAATCGCTGGTGGGTCACAGAAATGGTGCAAGTACTCCAACCCTTTAGCTATATCAAGAGCAATTGACAATCTCTTTTTCCAATCCTTCAATTCACTACACTTGCGATGCAAAAGGCAGTCTTGTAAGCTTCCGTTAGCCAAAAGCTCGTAAACTAGTAGCATACGACGGCCTCTTTTATCGGAAGAGAAACCGATAGTGGAAACAATGTATTTAGAATCAATTTTCCCAGCGAAAAAGAGCTCGTTTTGAAATTCACGCTCACCTTGTAATGACCCAGCGTCCATGACTTTAACAGCAACCGAGACATTGGAATTGGTAGTTGGGCTTTTGACAGTTCCTCTGTAAACAGAACCAAACCCACCTTGACCCAGACGAAGCGATGGAGAGAATTTAGAGGTGGCACGACGGAGAGAGGTGTATGAGAACCGGTGAGGGGGTTTTGACTCTGAATCAGAAGAGGGGACGGTTCGCTTCAGGCTAATTTTCCGGAAGCAGAAAGTGAAGAGAATAAGGAGAGATGCAGCAGCTGCTATTCCTCCGGCAAGAGGTGGCAATAGATTGTGGCTCTGACGGTGAACATGCGGCGGCGACAACAGCGGCGACGGCGGTAGTGAACGGAGTTCACGAGATGGCATGATTGAAATTGAAGAAAAAAATTACAGAAATGAAGAATTTGTGCAGTGATAAATCAACATAAGTTTTTTTTTCTTTTGGATCAGAGATTTTATTTTTGTTGTACAAATTAGAGGTTTTTGAAGTGGGATTTAATTTTTTGTTGCAGAGGTATATGGCTTTTTGTGCATATCTTTATTTTGTTTCTATTTTGCTTTTCTCACAATACATACAGTCTGCTTGTGGTCCCTTTTTTAGTCAAAGCCCCACTTATTATTTATTTTTTCCCTTTTACTTTTTCTTCTTATACTATATATAATCTCTACGCAAATAAGAGGAAGTCACGCTAAAATTTGGGGGAAAGCCAGTTATACTACTCCCCATTATACTCCACTCACATTTTTAATTTTAAGATCGTGATTTTCAATTATCAAAAAAATTATTCGAATGATAATATTATGAATTTGAGTCGACAAGGAAATAAAGTTGAAAACTCTTGAAAGAAAGGAGTAATATAAACAATAGTTTCCCAAATATATTATATACTCCACCCTCCCTTCTAAACTAAAAAAATAATTTGAACATAAAAAAGGTATTTATTTTCAACAGAAAATATTATAGGTACTGGCATTTAGTGCTTAATACTCCCTCCGTCCCTTTTTAGTTGTCCACTTTAGAAATGGCACACAGATTAAGGCAACAATGATTAGCACAGTGAAGTTACAATTTTACCCTTATGACAACTTTTCACTTCAAAATTACAACCACTTATTTGAATTAAAGTGAAATAAATTGGAGGGAAACAACATACACTTTTACAATTTTCAAGAAGTGTAAATAAAGGTATAATAGGAAAAAATTTGTTGTCCTTTCTTGATTTGTCAAAATGGACAACTAAATAGGGACAACCAAAAAAGGAAATATGGACAAGTAAATAGGGACGGAGGGAGTAATAATAATAAGGAAAAATTACCTAAATACACAACACTTCTTTACCTATTCTCAATATTTCCCTACTCTTTTATTAAAATACAAAAATCCCTTATTTTCCCCCAATTCAACTTAACCGGATACTTTATTAGTTTAAGTATCCGCCCGTTATTAATTAAAGTATCCGCGCTGCTATATTATGCATCCGCCCGTTAATTAAGTATCTGTGCTGCTAACAACTTAATAATTTAAGTATCCGCCCGTTATTAATTAAAGTATCCGCGCTGCTATATTATGCATCGCCCGTTAATTAAGTATCCGCCCGTTATTAATTAAAGTATCCGCGCTGCTATATTAAGTATCCACACTGCTATATTATGTATCCGAACAACACTAAAAAAAGGGACTTTTGGTAATTAATGAAAGAGTAGGGAAAGGAAGAAATTTCTTTCTTATAGTATGTCATTTGCCTAATTTTTACTAATAATAACGAATAGAAGAAGAGTGTAAGTTTGGTTGTCAAAGTGAAATAACAACTGGTATTTGCTAAAATAAAAAATGACAACCTTACACCTACCAAATGGCACGGGCAAATAACACACGCAAGTAACAAGGCAAAAGCTGATCACTATGGTTTTTAAAATTTTGATTTATGAATTTAAAATCTTATAACTATAATTTCATGTGTTAGTAATTGAATTTCAAATGTAATATTTAATATTATTTTGATATAAATACACTATTTAAATAAAACAAAAATTATTGAATTCAACTGAATTCATGACCGATTTTTAGGTCCACCCCTGGTCCTTTCATCCTTTAAAATATAGAGGACAGTTGAGTAGTAGGTTTCTGCCACTTTGTCTACTTCTACAATTTCATTTTCTTATTATTTGGCTGTTTCTTATTCTCAACTAATTAAACATTAAAAAAAAAAAACTATGTAATAGCAAGCATTTGGCTTATAGATTTAGATCATGTTTTGAACTTTCCTCTTTTAATATTTATTTATTTATTCATAGATTTTATATCATATTTCAAAATTTTATTTTAAAAATATTCAAAGTTTCAAAAACTTCAAATTTTGGTCATAATAGGAGAAATTTCACTTACAAACCTTCAAATATTTTCCACGTAAAATGTTATTCAAATATAATTGGTGAATTTTCAAAATTTATGATCAAATGAAAACATGCTATTAAGTTAATTTCTCCTGGTTTGACTATTTTCTGCTATTAATATTATAGTAGTAAAAATTTTATTACTGATGTTGACAACTTGATACGTCCATTTCGTTTAATTAATGACCACAATTTATTTTTATAGTGGGTGAACGACTAATCTTTATTACCGTTGCTATCAACTTCATGAGTGGGCATGGATCATCATCAATTTATCATTATCATAAATTATATAATAATAAGTGCATTGAAGTTTCATGATTTATTAAATAAAAACTCTTGGTTCGACTGGTGAAAGTGTAAAAATACCAATTAATTTTGTTGTTATTTTACATTTAAACTTCATGAGTGGACATTGAATCCTCCAATTATCATCCGATTGAAAATAATCAAATTTACCTAGGTACAATTTAAAATTAATATTTTTTTAATTTTTTCTAATTTCAGGATAACCTGTCATTGCTAAAAATCATTATCACAACCTCTTTCTTTCGGATTAGTATTCTATGGTGAGACCACACAAGAAATATAAATTGCCTTAGGCTTGACTTAGAAAACATTATAGAAGGATCAATTCAGGATCATTCATGTGGATAATCATCCTCCAAATCAACTAAGTTATCTCGAAGAAAAAAGAATCACGATGGAGCGGGAAAAAACAGAAAAGGAGAAAATGGGGTTGACTGTAATTAGATGCCATTTTGGCTTTTATGGAAGTCGTGCCAGAAAGCATAACAGGGAAAAGCATCATTAGCTTCAATTTCCCACAATTGCACACTTTTCCCATAATGATACTATGTCCTGCAGTTGCACACTTATCTTTCATTATTATTACTCATCATTTTATTTTATTTTTAGCATAAGCTTTTTTTTAATTTAATTTTTATAATAAAGTCTCATATTAATGGCTCCTGTTATTTATAAAGAGTGCAAAATTTAATATTTTCTCCATCCATGTTAAATTATCATAATTTTTATTTTTAGAGTCAAACAATAAGAAGTTTAATTAATATTGATATGCAAAAAATAACAATTTATAGTATTTTTTGTATAGTTTTTAAATATCTAAATTTTTTGTTTAAAATATTAAATTAATGTAATCTAAGTTTACTTTGAAAATTAATCAAATTGACTTTCAAAAAAACAAAACATGACCATTAAAAATAGACGGAGTAAATATAAACACGTCAAAATGAACGGAAGTAGTATTAATTATGGACGCAATGATAATCAAAAGCCAACATTATTAACCATTGACAATCAAGAAAGAAGACAACTGATTAACGTAATTGTCGGTGAAATTTAATAATTTCTTTGTGTTCATAAGAACTAAAATAATGCTAAGGAGTATATATTTTATTTTGGAGCAAGTAAAATGTATACGGTCATGAAATATATTAATATCTACGTCAGCGTATTTATTTTTCCTTTCTAATTAATGAAAGTCAGCATAATTTTTAAAGAGATAATATCTCATATCACTCAACTAAAGTTTTTTTTTCTCAGAAAGTCACTCAACCATGAGTTTTTTTCTCAGAAAATCACTCAACTATATGTATTTTACTTAAAAGTCACTTAACATATTTAATTGAATTTTTCATGAAAATTACTTTACATGAATTTTTTCTATTTAAAAATAAAAATAGTAAAAAATAGAATAATAATAATATTGTTATTATTTTATTATTATTAGTCATTAACCTAAGACTATTTAAAATGTGATTATTTAGTTGTATTTTTATTCCAACTGAACAGTACACAAAATGAACCTTAATTTTTTTTAAAGCAATTTTATGTAAAATGAGACCTTTCTAATTCCTATGCTAAAGCGGATAATTTAAAATTAACTTTAAAAAGACATATACCCAAAATCCAGTTGAAAACAATTTGGAAAGACACCAAATTTTGATAGCAGAAGATCTTGTTAGTCGACTTAAACCTATTTTTATCATAATTATTTAAATTCAACTTTTGTTAGGATATTTTCCTATTTTTTTACAAATTTTTATTTTAAATAAAAATTTCATGTCAACAAATATTAATGAAAAAATTAATTAAATAGGTTGGATGACTTTGTAAGTAATATATTCATAGTTGAGTGACTTTGAGGTTATAAAAGAAAGTTAAGTGACTTTCTAAGAGGAAAAATCATAGTTGAGTGACTTTCTGGGAGAAAAACTCATAGTTGAATGACTTTGAGGTTATAAAAGAAAGTTGAGTGACTTTCTGAGAAAAGAACTCACAGTTGAGTGACTTTCTGAAGAAAAAAAAGTTTTAGTTAAGTGACCATCTGAGATATTATCTCAATTTTTAAAGATAGGAATCAACAAAGTTCAATACACTTGGAATACTTTGGTATGAGGTATAAATTGTTGTATATTAATTGTCATGAGTTTCTTATCATAAATAGGTTTTCCTTTTAGGAAAAGGTTTAGGAGTACTGGCTAATCCTTTTTCGTAGGAAACACTACAAAAAAATGTTCAATTTATGGCAGTTAACTTGAGGGAGTTCTTAAAAACTCCATTATTAATACATTTTGTAGCGTTTTTTCTAACTCCCACAATATAAATCATTTTGTGGTAGTTTTATTAAGGGGGTTAGAGAATTTCATAAGTTAGAATAGTTTATGTCGATTATCGACCCCCCAAAATTTATTTTGGTACTATATATATATAAAAGAATTAATGTTGAAAGTTAATTTCATTATATATACACNGGCTTAATGTAAATCGAATTTCATATTTATTATTATGATAATAACAATTTTATAAAACTCCACAAATCAAATTATGTAAATATTGATCTTATATAACAAAAAATTTAAATCTACAAAAATAAAAAATTTAAAATATTGAGATGATATTGTGAAGGTTCTAAATCGGCACAAATTGATATTATAAAACCTCCACAAATTTATTAGTCATTTTGTGGGGAGCGTCGTGGAGGTTTACTAAAACCGCTACAAATATGCTCGTGGCAAGAGTAATTGTAGCATTTTTAAAAACCGCCACAATTTAATTTGTGGGGTCCCAAAAATGCCACAAATTGACAAAATGACCCCCATAAATTGAGCATTTTTTTGTAGTGAAAAGGTTTATTCTGTAAACAGAGGTTTGTTCCTTCTAACTTAATCAGCATTCATAATGTAGTTCTAGAGGCTTTGAGAGTTCTGATTAGAGGCAGAATTTGTGGGACACAAGTGATACATTATTACTTGTGTGAACCTCCTTGTATTCCGAGTGAATTGATTGATGTTATTTGTCTCTATATTTTGTACTCTCATATTTATATAGTGGATTGCTCATCTCCTTCGTGGACGTAGGTCGATTGACCGAACCACGTTAAATCTTTGTGTCTTTTATTATATTTCTCGTTTGTCCTGTTACTCGTAGTCTATCAAGGTTTGTTTTGCTAGCTTCCGCATGACACTTAATGATTTCGATCCTAACATAAAGTATAATAATTTCGGAATAAAATATAGAATTATCTTATCATGCATTTGATTGGAGGTATTAAGTAATTATTGTATTATTTATCCTATATCGTCGTATATCATTGTAATGAAATAATTATTTCAAAATAACTTATTTCCAACCAAACGATCGATTTTATTTATCGTGGCTTTTCAGTTCCATTTTTATTTTAGTTTTTGCAAAATGGAACATAAGCAAACAGACCTTTTCCTTTTACATAGATTGGGGGAAAAAATAGGAATTCAGATCTGTTATTTCTCCAACCTTTTTTTCCTTTTATATGATTAAAATAAATTGAACACACCATTATTTGAGATTTTGTATGTAACTATTTTCAATAACTAGAGAACATGATTGCGCTTCGCGTGAGGGTTAAAAATATGTGTTAGAATAATTTTTTTTGTGGATTAGTTATATCATTATATTATTCAACTTTATCATTATCTCTTCATTTGAAATGATACATGCTCTATTAAAAATTATTTTATTTCCATTGCACTGAATGGGGAATTGTTATTATGTTTTGATGGTCCTCCTTGCTTTTTATTAAGATATCAAGGAGATTGAACTTTTATATTGTAATATCTATTATGGATACTTTTGTGAATGTTATTGAAATGGCTTTCAATGTAAAATAACAGTAAAAAATATAAAGAAATACATCAACAATGTCCTATCATTTGTTATTAGATTGATTTTTAGAGAATATATTCTCTACTAAAAAATTATTTCATCTCCCTATTACATTGAAATCAATACATGAAAAACGTCATGTCATTCTTTGTAAGATTGATGTAGTGAAATTTCTCTATGTATATATATTTTCAATCGCTCTTGTTTCTTTCTGAAATATGCAATTCGCTATTGCATAGTATTTTCATCACTTTAATAGCTTTGATTGATTTTTCGGTTGTATCTGTATGCAAAAATAAATGTTTTGTTAATTGTATAGACGTATAGCTTAATATAGTTATGAATATTAACATTAATATTTTACCTTGACAATTCTTGGAACTAATTTGTTGGGGATGATCCATAATTTTCTTATCAATTGTAGTATTTTTGTATAAGTATTTGTCAAAGTCAAACTAAGGATAAAGTGCTGCAATAAAATATAATAATATTGAGCATTTGAAAAACTAACCTCAATTAACCACTATGAGCATATGGTGACTATGGAGATAAATGGTGTGTCTTGATGTTTTTAATTTTGTTTGTGGTATTTATACCACTTTTTTCATTTGTTGGTTGTGCTTTTCATTTAATTGTTTAAATAATGAATTAATTTTTTGAATTTGTTAAATGTTTGTGTAAAGATAAGTGTCAAGATTTTGATAAATAATTGGAGGAAAGTTGGGAATTTGTATTGTTATTTATTTATTTATTATGAAAGACATGTTATTAATTTATTATGCAAATATAGTAAATGAAAAGGTGCAAAGGATTAGTTTAGGATGTTGTAATTGTATAAAAAGTAATTCATAATTGTAAGTTCATTAACGTATAATGTTACATGATTCTGTAATATTGTTGGTATTTTTTTCTTTTGAAAAATTAGTGTATTGTACAACTTTTTTCCTTCTTTGGTTGTGCTCTCCATTTAATTCTTTTAAATAATGAGATTAATTTTTAAACAACTTCATGGAGAATTGCTATTTATAGATTGATTAATCATGAAAAACTAAATAGATGAAAGCTGAGGAGACATGCTATTTAAGTAGAGAAGGCAAATAGATAGATTTTTTTTTGTAACTCATGAAACACATTTTAAAAAATAATAAAAAATAATAATTATAATTATCATTTACAAAATTAAATTTTAATAAATTTTACAATAACACACGATCTTAAAGCACTATAGTCAATAGAAATTTTCAATAGTGAAGACTCACTTAAGCACTATACGAAAACTTATATACTCCTAATTATTATTGATCTTTCAAACAACAAATGTTAAATATTCAATAGAATTACTATTTAATTTATTTATTTTTTTAAAAAAGAGGGAATCAAAAACTTAAGAACTTCTAATAATAATAATAATAATAATAAATTAAAATAAGAAGATCATAAAGTTACGTATTAATAGTCAATTTTTCTATGAATTATATTGTATTTTGAAAATTATACTGTATGAATTATACTAATTGAAATCATAGCAAGAAATGAGGAAAGCTCATTCAAGTAGTTATAGGCTCTGATAATTAAGCCCATGAAACAAGTCATTTCGGAAGGACTTTGAGATTGTATATCTTTCTCTTCTTAAAGAAATATGCACATCTCATAAGGAAGAGAAGCAAATCAAAGGAGCACTTGGTTGCATATTTCCTTACCCTTCTATTTTATATGCTAAAATAAACAGTTTTGCCTTTTCATCTTCCATTTAGTAATTGAATGCGTATAGATCTTAACGTATATTGTTAATACTTTCAAGCTTTTAGCCTTTTATCTTCCATTTAGTAATTGAATGCATATAGATCTTAATGTATATGGTTAATACTTTCAGTTCTTCTTAAAGTATTGTATTTAGTGTGAGGAAAAATATTCAAAAAATTGAGAAAATAAATAAATAAGAATCCTGGCTTCTAAGAGGTGTCACATCACCGTTTTCACATTCAGCTTTATATATATATAGATTGCATAGTGCTGCTTTGTGTTTTGAACTTTGTCAATCCTAGTTATTATGTTAGATTTTGTAGTTGGTTTCGAAAACCTATATTTCTTGTAAGTTTAGAAAAAAAAAAATTTGTTCTTATAGATCTGAAAAATCATTTCTTGTTACATGATTGTTTGTACTCCTATTTTTTTTTTTTCATTCGGAGTGAAAATTATCTTTTGCCCATGAGGACTTGACTTCATTAAAGTTCATTAAATTCTTGATTTTTTTTTTATTGATTTTGCATGTAATTGTATGCTTGTTATAATATGATCTTACGCAATGATTAGTATCGAAGTTTTGATTGAAAAATTTCTATATAAATTATAGTGGGCATTGACTTTTACTATATTTTCAAATTTGAAGAGAGCGCATGGAGCAATCAAAATTATAGTGAAGTGATAAATATTTTATCATTTTTAATTAAATATTTGAAATTTAAATATTTTTTTAAATAAAATTATTTTTATTAGAGAACGATTTATCTACGTGCGCGGAGACTAATCTGGCATGACAGTTTGGATTTGGACAGAAAGGCCCCACATGATTCCTTCTGGAAGTAGGAATTCTTACTTGTAAAGACAAAGCCAAACGTGGGCAAAATGTATTAGCCTTACCTCAAATGGATAATGACATATGGAACCACGTGTACTGACTTTATTTTAAAATTGTCAAATTCTTCAACTAAAATAATTTTGTTAAGATTTTCAATCTTAAAAAATATATTTATAAATGATACAACGACGTGTATCTCTCTCTCTCTCTCTCTTTTTTTTTTTTTTTAATTTAGGAAGAAAGAAGAATTCCAACATTGAAAATTATGACATGCTTCAGATAAAGATTTTTTATTATTAGTATGAAATTATTTTATAAGCCAATAGTGTCACGTCTTTGACAAAAGTTTCTAAAATAAATTTAAAGTTATAAGAACGTATGAACTTGAATTAGTATGTTCTTCAACATATATTACAAATGATTTCATTCATATTGAAAACCAGGTATTCTTTCCGTCCCACTTTGTGTGGATAAAATTTAATCAATTTATGTCAAATCAAATACATAATACATATTTAAATATACACGACAATTACGTACTTAACTATATTAATTAATGTACATTCATTTTATTCAATCATTTAATTATATTAACCTATGTTGATTTGATAACATTCGATACAGATATAAGTATTTACTTTTTATCTATATATCTTTTAAATATTTTAAATTATTAGTTATTTTGGTTTATTATTTTTATATATAAGTTTTACGTATTTAAATTCTATTTCAACAAAAAAAAAGAAGATAATTTGATTCTTGTACTCAGATTTATGTCATGCAAAGTGGGATGGTTTAACCCTGCGTCAGTTTGAAATAGAAGGTTTGAGTCAATATTGTTTATTTTTGGGTTCATTTCGAACAAAATTTCATTTATATGTCTAAGTTAAAATCATAAAGTGTAAATTTTATATATGTCATATATTATAGTAATATTTTTAAGTTATAGTAGATTTAGACTTTCAAGTTATAACATTAAAAATTTCAGGTTCTAACAAATAATTTAAAAAAAAAACTATTTTCAATAATTGAAAAAAGTTGTTTAAATAAAATAAAGAGATAAAAGAAAAATGAAAAAAAAACGTTTTTTAATGAAAACAAGTAATAAACTGAAATTGTGGTGTTAATTTAATTTGAATTTATTGTAGATAATTAATAAATAGCACGAATTAAGGGATTTAAACTAATTAAGATTATTGAGTATCCTTAATTCACTCAAATCAGTTAAAATCAAATAAAAATTCAGATTTTATCTGCTTTTTTTTCAACGTTTCTCTCTCTTCAATTTGCAACAAAAAAATTTCAACATTTTCTCTTCAATTTTCAACAAAAAAAAATCCCACATTCGAGTAATTGAAATTTTTTTCATCTTTGAAAATTCTTGATTTTGTTGTGATGGACAACTACGTATCAGTTTTAATCAAACATGGTGAAAGATGGGATCCTTCGGGTTAGTATTTATTATTGTTTAACGTTTGTTTTAGAATGATATTGAAATGAAATAAAAATGATCAAACTGTCGATTAATTGAAGGTGGAGTCATATTTTGTTAACTGTTGATATCATATTATGTTTATTGTTGTGAAATGTAAAAAAATTAGTATTTTTTTTATTTGTTTATTTTGTATACGATTGTTGTTTTGTGAAATTATAAATTTAATGTGATTTTATGAATAAATTAAATGAAATTTGTGTGAAAGTGTGCTAATTATTCTGTAAGAATAATTTAATTATAATGTTGACGAATTTATGAAAATTTATTTTATTTGATAATGAATTTATAGTATAAGTCGAATGAATTATGTATGAAAAGTGTGTTAAGAAATATGTAAAAAAAAATGGAATTCTTGACGAAGTGTATTACAAGTGTTTTAAATTGGTTTTAAATGTGAAATTGTTGAGTTTATATTAGTTTTGTTATTTCTTTATAAAATTGGGTGACAATAATTAATTATTTGGGACGACAAATGTATATAGTTTGAATGAATAATCGTTTTGTATGAAATGTGTATTAAATGAGTATGAAAATGTATAAATTTGGTATGAATGATGATTGTTGTATGAAATGTGTATTAAGTGAGTATTATATGTGAAATATTATGTTTTGTATGAAATTTGTTTTGTAATGTACTGTCTGAATGATATTTGTATGAAAAAATAATGACGAGTGTGTATAATTTTGTTGTTATTATAATGATTTTTATGGATGAAATTTGTATTGTCTTTGGAATGAAAAGTTAATATTATTTAATATATTTCTAATTAATTTGTATAATGTTAGACTAATTGTTATTTTTTTTTAATGAAACAGAGAATTATGTTGATTTTCAAATGAAATGAATTATATATGAAAGAGGGTTGCTGATGTGAAATTCAAAAGGTCCAAAGTTACTTGCGGTAGAAGTTGTCAAGTTGGCCACAACATGAAGCATGTTCAAATTATCCTGTGCAAAACTAATGACTGTTTATTTGTTTAGACTATATATAATTTTTATTTTATTTTGTCGTTTAGATTAATGTTTTGTTTTGATATGAAATATAATTGGTTTGAAGTGCATTATAAACTTAGTGTTTAATATACCGTTCATTCTTTCTACACTGTTCATTCATTAATCATACAGATTGCATACTGTTAAAGATAAAATTTATTCCAACTTAATGCATAAGATAGTGTAAATATTAGTGATAATTATAAAAGGTAATTATGGTATCCTGATTATTTAATTAAATGTAAGTTTACATGAATATTAATCTGGTTTTCAACCGGTGTCCTACTATAAATAAATTTAAAACAAATTGCAGTTAGTGTTTCATTCCCACACTAACTTCAGTTAGTGTCATACACATATTAATCAAAATTTCATACACATTTTATCCAAACAACATGTATAAAAATTGATAAATTCATATAATCACACAATTTATACCATTTATATATCAATATTATATCACAATTCATACAGTATCCAACAATAAAATATTAAACTCATAGGCATACACGTATTAATCAGATTTCATACACGTTTAATCCAAAAACATGTTTAGAATAGAAAGTAAGCATAATGTGATTTTTTTTAGAAAAAATCAGTAGTTTGACAAATCATACCATTTTCATACCAATTTAATAATTTATACCATAAACACAATTAATAGACAATCACACCAATGTTAAAGCGCAATTCATACCATTTGTATACCATTATTATATCACAATTCATAAAAATTTCAAAATCAAAACATTAAAGCGTAGTCATATACATATTAATCAGATTTCATACAGATTTCATCCAATAAATGTACAGTTTGGAAACACACTGATATTTTCAAAATAGTATCTTGAAATTGTAATAGGCAATCAGTAATTCATATGTAAACGGTATCTGCTTGAAAGAAAACATATGATATTATATATCATCAAATACTTAAACACAAAAATATTGTCCAAAAGTTAAAAAAAAACAACTTTTTGTTGTTCTTCTTGTTGATGGTTTTGAAGATGCTCCAACTTCTACATTTGTTTTTTTTTCTTTTTTTCTTTTTGATTTCAGTAACAAAATCAAAATCGGAATCAGAAGGGGTTTCAACATTTTTTCCCTTCCTCTTCTTCCCCTTTTGATTTGCAGGGGTGACCTTTTTTTTTCTTCATTTTTTCTCTCTTTGTCGCTCCTTCAACTTAGATGAACCATCAGTCGCTGGATTTTGAATATTCGTCGAATTTTCAACAATTTTAGGGGGGGGGGGGTTGAGTTAATATATTAAAATTTGAAACATGAACATCATCATTAGAAGTTCCTTCACCCAATGTGGGACTCTTTCGAGACGTTTCAATGGGTTTCTTAGACATAATTTTGTTGGGAAAAAAATTGGACGAAAGATTGAATGTTGGTGTAGTTGGCTGGTGAGAAAAATGGGAGAGAAGAAGGTGAAAGTGGGGTGATAGCGTGTATAGTTGGATAGGTGTGGGGAAGGGTGGTGGGATTGACTAATGGGAGGTTATGAGTGNGGAGGGGGGGGTTGAGTTAATATATTAAAATTTGAAACATGAACATCATCATTAGAAGTTCCTTCACCCAATCTGGGACTCTTTCGAGGCGTTTCAATGGGTTTCTTAGACATAATTTTGTTGGGAAAAAAAATTGGACGAAATATTGAATGTTGGTGTAGTTGGCTGGTGAGAAAAATGGGAGAGAAGAAGGTGAAAGTGGGGTGATAGCGTGTATAGTTGGATAGGTGTGGGGGAAGGGTGGTGGGATTGACTAATGGGAGGTTATGAATGTAACATTAAATAAGGAAGTGTAATCAATGTAAAATCCATAAATATATGTAACTGATAATTTCAGTTTTAAAAAAGGAACTAAAATCAAATTAATTAAATATTATTAATTAATAATATAAAAATATAAATAGATTAATTATTTATTAAATAAATTGAAATTAAATTTTAAATTTAATTTAATTTAATTGATATGTCATAACTCGTAATTAAACTGTTATAAGTAAAAAAAATTTAAGAGTAGGTTTAAAAATATAAATACTTCAGTCACTATAGTAATTTCATATTTCTTTCTATGTATGCTAGAATAAGTTAATCAAATTCATGACTGAAATTACACAAAAAAGTTAATCAGATTTTCAAATTTTGTGATCTTTGTGGTGTGGCTAAGGCATGATTCGATATGACATTTCATGGGATTTAGTAAAAGTGTATATAGAGCTACATAAGGATTACAATTGTTAAAGCTGTAAATAAATGCTTAGGCATAATACATATATTAGACTCTAAACTTGGATTCAAATTTTAACTTTGACCTCCAACTTTCATAGTGCACAAATAGACACTTTAACTATCCAACCTTTTAATAGATAAACACGCGAGTCCCACCTGGCAAAATGCATGATATGCACGAATTCTGCGCGAGTTGGGAGTTATTTTCGAGGCCCACAACGGTAAAAAAATGCTGAAATGACAACCCTACCCTTAATGAATCCCTTATATATATATATATATCTTTATATTTCCAAATCAAAATCTCATTTCTCTTTTCCTCCTCTTTCAAACCAAGTTTTTTCCTCTCTTTAAAACGATTTGTGCTCATATTTAGTGCAAATGGATTCTAATTTTTTTTGTCATTGTGAAAAAAGAGCTATAATGAAGATTTCTTGGTCTGCAAACAATCCAGGTCGTTGGTTTCTTGGATGTGAAGATGGTCGGGTACGGTTCCATTTAAAACATGTTTTTTGGTTTAAATTTTAGTTCTCAAGATTCAATTTTGACAGTGAATTTGTTCTTCTTAAACAGGTTGGATGCAAGTTTTTTAGGTGGTGTGAACTTGATTATACTGAACACGCTAGAATTGCTATTTCGGGATTACAAAAGAGGATAAAAAAACATGATGAAGAAAAGGAAAAGATTAGGAGGAAATATCGAGTTTTGCTGATCATGTGATACTATCTTGGATTTATAGAGAGTTCTTTATGTAGTAAATGTTATGTAGATTGGTTGAAAAAGTTATGCCGGAATCGTTTTGTTCGTAATGTAGTTTTATTTATGGGTTAGTGGCTGCCACTATCTATTGTAAGCAATCAAAATAATGGATTGAAATGCACTATTTTAGAGTTGGCAGCAGTTTGTCTCTCAATATTGGCTTTAATATTCATCACTTTTACAACTTACAAGAACATTAGTTAGCATAATTCATACACTTTCATACTAGCATGATTCACATTCTTTCATACATAGTAAACACCTAACATCAATCATAACAAACACCAAAAGACTTCACAAAACATAACTTAATATCCATTAAACTAGGACAACTAAATACCCTCCAAAGATTTGTCTATGCAAACATACATCAAAATAACCCAAAATACATCAAAATGATCAGTAATTGGAGTATGCCTTTACAAACAGTTATCAAAATAAACAAAAACAAAGACCTCCTAGATCAACATTTATACACATCATTGACACTTTAAACTCTTATGGAACCCACTTTCCCTTGGATTTGCTTTGCACCTTTTTCTTTGGCAATTGTTGAAGTTGATTTCCAGTCATTGCATCTTTTCCTTTCCATTTCAAACCAGGTGGCTTGAATCCAAGATCAACATTTGTTTGTGATGCATCTTTAAATGTTATCCCTGTTTCATTTGAGATAACCCTTTCACTTGATCTTCCTGGCTGCATAATTCACAGGGCATTATTTAGTATACCTAAATAAAGATGTAAGAAAATAAATTAAAGAAGGCAATATACATATGTTAATCACTTGTCTTCCAGTTTGTATATCTATGTAAACACCAAATTCCACATCTCTTGTTCTTTTTCTTCCAACTAAAAGAGCTAGTGGCATTCCAACTGAAGACGGTGGTGGCATTCCAACTGAAGAAGATGATGTCCATGCAGTTGAAGAGGATGTTGCCCTTGCAGTTGGCTGCTTTTTTTTCCCTTCCTTTAAACTTTGAAGTATCTGCACATAAAAAAGAGGCATTTTCAGTGCTAGGCCGCCTCAATAGTGGTTGTGAAGGCTGCCTCACTGGTGGTTGTCGAAAAGGCCTTACAGGCTGTTGTGTGGGCTGTTGAGAGGGCTGTAAAGACACAAAATTAAAAGTATAAAACTAATTAAAACTTACAAGAAATACAAAAATGCTTACCACTGATTTACAAGTTCTTTTGTTATGCCCAACTTGATGACATTTGGAACATGACATCTTCACTCTATTCTTTGATGCTTTCCCCCACTTCTTTTTTCTCAGTTCATCTTTATCTTTTCTTCTACATCTACCTGGTCTTCCAGGCATTAGCTTCACTTTAGGAGGCTCAACTGTTGGGTTATTGGTGTCAAGCCACATTACCATATTGGAGATGGGTTGTAAAAAGTACTTATAAGAACATAGGAATGTATGTTTTTTTACCAATGTTCCACAAAATCTTCTGGTTCTTGCCCAATGTGATATAAGGCACAAACTGCATGTTGGCAAGGTATGCCCCTCAACTGCCACAACATACAACTACATGTCTTCCTAGCGACGTCAATTATGTGTCTATACTCTCCTTCTTGAATTTCAAATCCAGTGTCATGATTCTAATTCACCCTTAGTGTCCTACCAATCTCTTTGTTTTCTTCTAAAGTCAGTCTTGCCATAGGTGAAATGTCACTGATCCAAGTATCTACAAACTTAATCATATCTCCATGCCTATCCATCATTTTATGTCTAATATCTTCAAGCATACTAATCACAGATTTATGTCTAGGACCAACAATCCATGAGTTAAATGTTTCACACATATTATTTTCCACCACATCACACTTTGATCTTTCACTAAATAAAGCTCTACACCAGTATTCTTTATTATAACCAAACAATGCCTCACATATTCTATCACCCAATTTTCCCAAATATTCAAATTCATCTCTCAATTTAACCTCAAAACTAACTTTGGCACACCTCCAAAATGCTTTTCTCCTTTTCCCACCTCTCCATCTTTTTTGCCAATTTTGCCATTTGTGGTTGTTAGGGTCGGGGTGGGGGTGGGGGTGGGGGTGCGACTCTGTTGATTAGAATGATACCACATTGAATTGAGATGAAAATTTGAATTTCTTTATAAGATTTAGACGATTTTCTTATGTTTAAGTTAATTTTTGGGTTGAGAATTAGGACCAATTCCTAATTTAACATGATATCATATTTCGATTCATTAGATCTGATGTGGGGCTCCTGAACCACCGATATAGGGCCGCTATAGCATATTCTCGATTCATGATTATGCATCATGAACTCCTTATTTTCTCTATTATTGTATAATATGACGTTGTGATATAGAATGGGAAAAAAAAAGAATTTCAACGATTAAAACTTACAAAATTTATATTTTGCTACATAAATAAAAGAGAAATATTGCACATATTAGTATATATTTTTTTTGGCATAATACATACACACGATCCTTAACTTAGCGCTAGCGGACAACTATGACCTTTAATTTTGTGTGTGTACAAGTAGACATTTAAACTTGTATAAAATTGAACAAATAGACACATTCGTCCTACATGACACCTTACATGACAATTTTGTATCCTACATGACGTCCTATGTGTATTATGTCATGTAGGACGTGTGTCTACTTGTTCAATTTTATACAAATTTAAGTGGCTAATTGTGCACACTCAAAGTTGGAGGGCATAGTTGTCTACTGAAATCAAGTTAAGGGTCATGTTTATGTCTAATAATGCCACTTGGCAAGAGCTAAGTAATAAGGCAAGGCTGATTTCAGTCCCTTTCAACCATTAAAAATTAAAGAGAAAATAGAAAAATATACTCCCGAACTATCGTAAATGGTATGCAGATACCCTCCGTCATACTTTTGGGACATTGATGCCCATGCCGTCCAAAAACTAGAGCATATGTACCCTTTATACTAACGGACATACATGTGTCATAATNAAATTTAAGTGGCTAATTGTGCACACTCAAAGTTGGAGGGCATAGTTGTCTACTGAAATCAAGTTAAGGGTCATGTTTATGTCTAATAATGCCACTTGGCAAGAGCTAAGTAATAAGGCAAGGCTGATTTCAGTCCCTTTCATCCATTAAAAATTAAAGAGAAAAAAGAAAAATATACTTCCGAACTATCGTAAATGGTATGCAGATACCCTCCGTCATACTTTTGGGACATTGGTGCCCATGCCGTCCAAAAACTAGAGCATATATACCCTTTATACTAATGGATATACATGTGTCATAATCTTATCTATCGATCAAACATTTATTAAATATTGGATTGATGGATAAGATTGCGCCACGTGTCCCTATTTAGTCTTCCGTTAGAGTGAAGGGCATATATGCTCTAGTTTTTTGATGGCAGGGGCACCAATGTCTTTAAAGTATGACAGTGGGTATCTGCATATAATTTACGATAGTTCGAGGGTATATTTGTCCTTTTTTCCAAAATTAAATTATTACACGGGACAGTTGAGCAGTAGATTTCCTTCTACATTTTCATTTTTAATTTTGAATTTGGCAAACTAAAAAAACGCATGTTTAAGGTGAAAAGATTATCTATATCATATGAAATTTGTATAAGAGTTGAAAAGTTTTGATAATTACTACAAATTATAAAATTACAATTTTTAAAATATAAGTTATATATTCAAATAAAATTTCAATTTTAAATCAATAATTTAAAGTCATAACCGGGATAAATGATGAAAGAAAATGAATTTTATTTTCTTTTCCTTTACTATGTTTATTTTTACAAAAATAGATTTGTGTCTCTCTTTTATTGTATATTTTGATCAAATTAATGTGAGAGAAATTCATACACCCTATTTTGGTTACTAGTTAGCAAGAATGACACAAATGATACATTTTTATGTCGCTTCAACACAAATTTCAATTGATTTGTCAAAATCAAAATTGAGGTCAATTTTGATTTTCTTTTCTCTAAAATGGATTTGACCAATTCAAATTAATCGATTCAACAAATACTGATCAAAACCAATATTGATTGTACCATTTTTTTTTTCCTTCTGGTTTGACTTTGGCTATCTTCTGCTATTATTAGAAACTATTTTATTACTGATGGTGACAACTTTGATTTATTTTCACCGAATTATTAGGTCAATTTCCTTTAATTAAACAACCAGAGATTTTTATAGTGGATGAACAAATAAATTTTATTCTAGTTTATTTCGATTTCATAAGTGGGCAGAAAATAATAGAACTTGTTTGAATGATTGTTACTACATTGTATTGTATTTTGTTATTAGTTTAGATATAATATTTATTTTAATTATTATTTTATATTTTGTTGTGTAACATCATTAAATTTGTCATTTTATAATAATTCAATATAATGAGCGACTTGGTATAGTTCCATCATTACCTTATTTTTTTGTTTCTCATTTTAAACTTATTATTTAATAATTCTATTTTATTCTCTATTCAATTTTTTTCCGAATACTACTTTTTTTATTTGATAACCTAAACGAGCACCATATACCTACATGTGCCTCAAGAAAAAATTTCTTATTGGTTATTGTTGTTTGATATTATATCACTACGAAAAAAAAAAGGTTATTGATTCAATTCCACAAAAACAGTATCCTTGGTTGGGCTTGACTAGAATTTGATGACTTTGGCTTTTAATAAAGTCCATTGTTACGTTTCAAGAGGAGAAAACACTAAGCATAATGGAAAATATCCACTCCATTATAATATTTTGTTTATTTTAAAATAAGTAGTATTTTTATTTTTATTTAGTTTCAAGATAATTTTAAAACATTTTTTATTTTTTTAAAATTATCTTTAAGTTAATATATGAAGTTTTACACCATTAAAAATTCAATTTTTTTTTTCTTTAAGGCATTTATTAACGCTAAGATAATAAAACACTTCTTATTTTCTAGGGTCAGAATTGGATGTCCAAGGCTAATTCTGACTGGAATATAATTGAGTCCTTGAATTTTTTGTTGGTGTCCATGATGAAGAACAAGGCTAATCTCACAAACAATAAAATAAAGACAGAAATATTGACTCTATCACAATTCACATCATTTATCATCTTATATTCATCTAGAAGACTACTTACTAATACTGAACATCACATTTATATAAAACATTACAATTTCACTAACTACAAAAAATATCTAATGAAATGTCATATATCAAGGTTATCAAATCTTGGTTAATATTCAATCTCTACAAGGCAAGTAACATCAAATGGAATTCTTCAAATAATTACAAAGAAGTTGAATCTCCAAATTTTAGCTATTATACAAATAATTAGAAAAAACATGCAGAAGTTTGCGACAGAAATAATTAATGAATTAGATTGTTATGTACATTTGGTCATTTTGCATACACCAACTTTTATATGTTTAAGAGACTAATCTTAAAGCTAATGAAAGAATATATAATCGTTTGTGCAACATATATATATATATATATATCAGTGATTCCTGTCATCATGATTTAGACCTAAACCAGTCTACTTATGGCATCCCCTACAAGATGCATTTTCATCAACATTAATTATAGCTCTTGTTATACTTAAAGATACCTTTTAATTATTTTATGTTTTATAAACCATATAAATAAGATTAGCAAGAAGTATGACAACCTAACCTCCAGACATAAAAAGAGAGCATTCGAGTTAATATTTCTCTTGCCTAAGACTTATAAGGGTACTTCTGGCACATATTGAAGTGCTATAAACCTAGATAACCATGCATAGAAATAACTAGTAGCTGGCTATAGCCTAAATATACTGACATTTATAGAAGTAGGATGTTAGGTACACATGAATACATATTTTGAAGATTGACAAAAGTTGCATCATGGAACAAGTTGTGCAAACGTGATCTGAGTTTAACCAATCCTACTGGAAGAAGGATTCCGAAATTGAGTAGAGCTTTGTAATTTATTAGGAAGCATACACAAAGTAGGAAAACCACGTGAATAAAGATTCAAGAAGGAAATAAATCAAAGCCAAGTCAAAGAAGGAAACTACACAAAAGAGGCATGAAGTAGAGTCCGAGTTGAACAAGGTTTTGAGAGGTGCTGGTCTATAAATGGGGCAATATTTTCATCATAAAAATTGCACACTCACATAGAAAGAAAATCAAAACACAATCAAAGAGGTTGAAAGAGTTTTGTACCTTACTTTGGGGAGTGCTGCGAGTTTGAGAGAAAATTGTAAGATTGTAGTTAAGAGTTTTTTTATTACAATCGAGGTTTGAGTGTAGGATACGTCTAGCAAGTTTGAGAAACTTGAAAGACATTAGAAGACCAAAACCTGGGTTTTTTTTTGTCTTGGATAGTTAGGAATTAGAGTTTATAATTCCGTAGATTACATATTTGTGTAATCGTTGTGTTGTTTAGAGTTGAGATAAATAATTCAAAGTTGTGAACTAATTGTTATTTTACGAAATTATTTACTACAACTTGCAACAGTGAAGAACAAGTATTTAGTACATGTTCCTTTACAAAATTAAGGAGGTCATAATTCCAACAAATGGTATCAGAGCAGGTTATCTTAATCAAGAGTCTAATAACTCAAGATAAAAGATCACTATGAGTACTGCACCTCCTCTCATACATGGTCAATGACAACACATCAACACACCACCCTTATTTAACGAAAAATACTATTCATGGTGGAAGTCTAGGATAGAAGACTTCATTCAAGCTAAAGACTATGAGTTATGAGTGAGAGTTACTGATGGACCTTTGATGCCAACTATCAAGGACAGTTTAGGCAATGATATTCCTAAGCCCAAAGCTCAATATGGAGATGCTGATTATAAGATGCTAGGTAAGAATGCCAAAGCTAAATGTATTCTGGTATGTGGGCTAGGACCTGATGAGTTCAATCGAATCTCTGTATGTACTTCTACAAAGCAAATATGGGACACGCTGCAAAATGCACATAAAGGTACTACTCAATTTCGAAAGTTCAGGATTGCTAGACTATGCATGGAGTATGAGTCCTTCAAGATGAAGAATGGAGAATCACTTCAGGACATGATTACCAGGTTCACCACTGTAATTAACGAACTTAATTCATTAGGAAAAATATACACTACAGAGGAACATGTAGACAAGGTTCTACGAACTCTACTGAGGTCGTGGGAAATCAAACTAACTGAAATAAGAGAAGCCAAAGATCTAACAAATATGACCCTAGATGAACTGGTAGGAAACTTAAAGACTTACGAGATGAATGTTGAAAGCACTAAAAGAAGTGAAGGCAGCAAAGAAAAAAATCTTGTGCTCAAGGTCACTGATGAAAACGATGAATCAGATCTAGATGATGAAGACATAGCCTTGATAAGCAGGAACTTCAAGAATTTTTTTAAGAAAGGTATCTTGAAAAGAAATATGCACCCACCAAGGAAAGAAACACATAAAAGGGTCAAAATGGAGGGTGCTACAAATGTGGTAAGACTGGTCATCAAATCAAAGACTATCCTATGTGAGAAGTAGAATGGAAAAGGGAAAGGGCTGAAAAAGAAAAAAAAAGAAGTAGCAAATAAAACGAAAGAAAAGGAAAGAAAGAATAATCAAGCTATGTATGCTGGCTGGGGAACAAGTTCAGATGATGCAGATGAAGAAGAGGACATTTCCTTAATGGCCATAGAAGACACAAAACATGAATCTGATTTTGAAAACGAAGAAAATCAGGTAAATCTCTCTGATCTAAAAGATAAACTAAATTCATTCTCTAAGAAAAAACTTTCCTCATTCATGCTTACACTCATAGGAACTTTACAAGAATTAAATAGTGAAAAGGGTCAATTGTTAAATTCCATGACAAGTCTAAAATTCGAGTATATTGATCTTGAAAAATTAAACACTGATCTAAAAGAGAAAAATAAACTTCTACTGGAAAAGGTGAAACAAGTCGAGACTTGTAACACATCATTAAAAACTGAATACTTGAACCAAAAAGTACTGGATAAAGAAGGTTTTTGTGATCAACGCTTAGGCGAATAGGAAGCGATGAAAATCAAAAGAGAATTGCTCGCAGAAAAGGAGAAATCTAAGAGAATGAGTGTTGAACTAGTTAAAACCAAAAATGAGCTTGATCAAACAAACAAATGGGCAAAATCGTCTATGATTGTAAAACAATTGGGAAACAACACCAGAAATAATAAAGCTGGTATAGGGTATGAAAAAAAATTCGTAAAAGAATTTCCTACATTTTGTTCATTATGTGGAAAAACAGGCCATTCGAAGAATACATGTCATAAAAACAGAGTTAACTTTAACAAAAACAATGAAAGAGACTATAACTACAAGTTAAGGAACATGTATGAGTCAAGAAAAAAACCTCTTCCAAACTGAGCAAACAAGGATTTAATTCACCCTTTTTATAATAAGAAAGGATCCAAGTTAATCTGGGTACCTAAAACTAACATTTAAGTTGTTTTTCAGGCACAAGTGAAGGGAAGTAAACAAAATTGGTATATGGACAACGCTTGCTCAAGGCATATGACATGAGATAAAACAAAATTCCTTTCACTTGAAGAAAAGAATGGTGGCCTGGTAGCTTTTGGTGGAGGGGGGGGGGAGGGACAGATTAAAGGAATTGGAACAATTGGGATGACTGGTGAATATTCAATCGAAAAGGTTTATCATGTTGAAGGTCTGAAACACAATCTCCTCAGCATCTCCCAACTTTGCGACAAAGGAAACAAGATAATCTTTCATTCCACTGGTGTAGAAGTAATTAATCTAACAACAGGAGATCTTGTCCTAACTGGACAAAGAAACAAACATGTTTACACTGTAGATACCTCTAAACTCTCTACAGAAAAACTCATGTATTTAAGTGTAATGGAAAATGATCCTCTTCTATGGCATAAACGCCTAGGTCATGCAAGTCAAGTATAATTAAACAAACTTATCTCTGAAAATTTAGTAATAGGACTTCCTAAGACTAAGCTCAAAAGTGATAAGATTTGTGAAGCATGTACCCAAGGAAAACAAGTTAAAACCTCATTTAAATCTAAACAAGTAATCAGTACAACCAAATCACTTGAACTAATTCATATGGATCTTTGCGGACCTATGAGAGTTAAAAGTAGAGGTGGAAAAAGGTACACATTCGTGTTAGTCGATGATTATACTAGGTACACTTGGACAGTATTTCTCACTTCCAAAGATGATACTTTTGAGGCCTTTTGCTCCTTAATAAGGAAACTTGAAAAGAAACTTGAAAATAAGTTGGTCGCAATCAGATATGACCATGGAACAGAATTTGAGAACTCACAATTCATCAAATTCTGTTCCTCTCAAGGTATTGAACATAACTTTTTTGCTCTTAGAACTCCCCAACAAAATGGGATAGTAGAAAGAAAGAATAGAACCCTACAAGAAATGACAAGAACTATGATGCTCGCTAACAATGTAACCAATCAATTCTGGGCTGAGGCAATGAACACTGCTTGCTACATTATTAATAGATGTATGCCTAAGTCAATTATCAATAAAACTCCCTACAAATTACTTAAAGGCAGAAAACCTAACATATCACACTTAAGATCCTTTGGGTGTAGATGTTTCATTCACAATAATGGAAAAAACTTGCTATGAAAATTCGATGCTAGAAGTGATGAAGGAACTTTCCTAGGATACTCTTCACATAGCAAATTATATAGGGTCTTGAATAAAAGAACAATGTGTGTCGAAGAAAGTATACACATATTTTTCGATGAAGGAAGTGATATAACTAACCATGATTTAGAGGATGATGATGAACTATCTAGAACATCCATTGAAACTGCACAAGAACAGGTTAACAAAACATGTACATCTACTGTAGAAAATGCTACCATTGAAACTGAAGAATCATGAAACCCAATTGAAACTGGTCAAGGAGAAGCTGGAAATACTAGTAATGAGGAAAATAATGAGCATGAAATAAAGGGATATAAGTATCAAATCTCTCACCCTTTGGACAACATACTTACTGATCTTACCTCTGGAATAACTACCAGATCAGGGCTGAAAATCACTGTGCTTTTAATGTCTTTCTATCTATGGTGGAACCAAAGAAAATTAGTGAAACTTTTTAAGACGCAGATTGGATCATAGCAATGGAGGAAGAACTGAACCAATTCGAAAGAAGTAAAGTTTGGCACCTTGTACCTAAACCAGCGAACATAACTATAATTGGTACAAAATGGGTGTTTAGAAACTAATTAGATGAACATGGTACAATAACAAGAAACAAAGCTAGGCTAGTAGTCCAAGGGTACAATCAAGAATAAGGGATAGACTATGACGAGACATTCGCACTTGTGGCAAGACTGTAGGCAATCAGACTACTTATAGCATTTGCAGCTCACATGGAGTTCACTCTATATCAGATGGACACAAAAAAATGCATTCCTTAATGGGTTACTAAAGGAAGAAGTGTTTGTTAAACAACCTCCTGGCTTTGAAAACAATGGCTATTCTAACTATGTCTACAAGCTTGATAAGGCTCTTTATGGGTTAAACAAGCCCCAAGGGCATGGTATGACAAACTGTCAAAGTTTCTCCTAAGCCATGGCTATTCAAGAGGAAAAATTGGCAATACACTTTCTCAGAAACAAAGGAAAGGATCTACTGATTGTACATGTATATGTTGACGACATTATATTTGGAGCCACAAACAAGGCACTTACTAAAGAATTTGCCAACCTTATGAGCAATGAATTTGAGATGAGCATGATTGGAGAACTAAACTACTTTTTGGGGATTGTGTTTATGGAATTATTATAGCAGGTTGGTCTAGTAATTAGGAGGCGGTCGTTCGATCGCCTATGATACTAGGACCAATAGGTTTAAAATGGGTTTGTGCCGCAGGTGTTGAACGATCTACTCTACATAGGTGTGATCCGGGAGTCCAGTGTGAAAGGGCTCTCGCTCAACAAATCAAAGGTACGCCGGAGATAACAGGCTGATGACTCCCAAGAGCTCTTATCGACGGAGTCATTTGGCACCTCGATGTCGGGATTCAAATAAAGCAAACACCCACTACACCATTTTAGGCCTAAAGCCACACTAAATCAAGACAATGCTTGTAAAGCGTTGCCTAAACTTCTTAAGGCTACACTTTTAAGCGTAGCCTTAGTTTTTAGCTTTTGACCACGGTAATATTGACAACACTTGTAAAATGTGCTCTTTAGTAGTATAGGCTACACTTTATTAGCGTTGTCACATCATGATATAATTGGCCACGCCTATTTATATATATGACTACACTTTTAAAGTGTGCTATTTTTATAATTATAAAACAACCCTTGCCAAGTGTGGCCTTATAGTTTTTACTAAAGTATTATATTGCCTCCAACAAATTTAACTCCCTCCCATTTTTAATTGGCCAAAAAGAAAATTTATAAACAGTAAAAAACACTCAAAATCCCTAAGGGCCTGTTTGGAAGGACACCCTGGTAATTGGATTTGGTGTAATTGGTGTAATTACACTGTCTTGTCCTGTTTGGAAGGACATGTAATTACTTGGTCAGCAGGTAATTAGTGTAATTGGCAGGGAGTAATTACACTCTACAATTCACAGGCAGAGGCTGTGAATTGCTGGTAATTACATGGTGTAATTACCACCTGATTACTTTTTAATTTTTTTTATTTCTATTTTTATTTTAGTTTTTTTACTTCTATTATTTTAAGTTCTTTTTTCATTTTTATTATTCTAAAAATTTGTAAAAGTTTATTTTTTATTTTATATTATTATATTTCATTTTCTTCTTGTTCTCAACTTTACTTTACGTGATTCCATGTAATTTTCTCGTAGTATCTATTTCTTTATGCCATGCTTATTTTCTCAGTGGCATAATTTTTTTGGTATTCGAATTTTTAAATTGAAATATAATTTATTGTTAAGGTTATAGACTTACATTTTCTTTATTAAGAAAAAATAAAAATAAATCATATTTATTGCTATGTTGAAATTTGTTATAAGAGTATTATGTTAAATTTTTTGTTTTGAATTTATAACTTATGTTATATTTTCAGTTTCATTTGTTTTAGTAATATTGAATTTACATTGCACGTCATTTTTTAATTAGACTTGATAAATTATATTTTTGTCAAACATTTAATAATTTATGACATTTTATTTATATATTATTCTTTTTATCAAACATGCATTTCACGATGTTCGTAGAAACTTCATACTTTTAGTTGTTATGATCAATTCAATTGAAATATATTAATTTGAAAAAATATAAAACAATTATTTTTTTCATAATATTAGTTACAGAAAATATGTTTATTAATTAATATATTTTCAAAAAATAATATATATCTTAAATATTTAATTTAATGTCATTTATAAAGTTTCTTATTTGTCTAGTATAAATTTTAAATAATTAATTTTTATTTTTAAAATTTATTATAATTTTATGATTGCAATTGTACATCCAAACAGAACATGTGTAATTACACTGTGGCATCCAAACAGGACATGGGTAATTACAGTGTAATTACACTGTGGCAACCAAACAGGCCAGTGTAATTACTAGACAGTGTAATTAGTAGGCTGGTAATTACTACCCTAGTAATTACACCAATTCCAATTACCAAGTGACTTTCCAAACAGACCCTAAAAGAGATTTTGGTTGCCCTAAATCTGAAATTTTTCAAGGGTTTTCTAAAAACAGATTTTTGCCCAAATAACAAGTATTTGTTGAATGCTGTCCATTGAAGATGAGCACTCCAACTGAAGAAGTTTCCATTGGTCTAAAATCTGCCATTGAAGGAGTTTCTACTCATCTAAAACATCTACAATCAGCCATTGAAGAAGTTTCTACTCATCAAAAAGATCTAAAATCCGCTATTAAAGAAATTTCTACTCATCTAAAAGAATCCAATCCACCATTGAAGATGAGCACTCCAATTGAAGAGGTTTCTACGGAGTAAAAGTAAGTCTCCACTGATCTAAAATTCACTATTGAAGAAGTTTCTAGAGAGAAAGAAGAAGTCTCCATTGATCTAAAATCCACCATTGAAGAATTTTCTACTCATCTAAAAGAATCCAACTACAAGAGTTGGATTCAAAATGTTACTAAACTAGTGGAATGCCTCAGTGATTTTTGCGACCAGCATTTCCCGTCAAGTATACAACAGAAAATCTCTGACATCGAGCATCAAATTGGTTTGTGCATTCAAGTCTCGAATCAGTTTCTAAAGGTATGGATTATCCAGAATAAGAAAAACACACAAAGTAATGATTTTTGACAAAACAATTGAATATTATTTCAAAATACTTCTCTGATTTTTCACTATCTTTTAAGATACAAAAATTTCAAATTGAGCTATTTTAGCTCCATTCATGATTTTCTCTGTGTTTGTCGCCGACATACAAAAATTTCTTACGCTTTTGTCGTTGTTCACCAGCAACAGAGCAATGAAGATGATATCCTAAAGCTTCATCGCATCGAAAGAATTTTTTTGGAATAGAGTTTATCAGGTAAAAATTTCTACCTTTAAAGGTTTGAATTTGTTGCACCTGGGTTTATTTCGTGGGTGTGGATTTTGATTTTCTTGTGTTGTCGATATTTGGGATTCCAGATTGTAGTAGTATTACACCTATCAGTTGATTCATTATCGTGGGCAATAACGATGAATTAAGCATGAGAATTTCTATTTTTTCTTAAATTGATAAGATGATTCGGATTGAAATCGTTCATGAGAATGTAGGTTTTCATGTCATGCTTATTAGTAGTATGTTGTTTCTGCTTTGCCTTTACTCGTTTATGAACCTCGAGCTTCTTAAATTGTCTAGAAGGGATTCTGGTTATAGTAATATACACCTATCAAATGGTTCTTTGTCGTTGATAATTGTTGATTAATTTTATCCAACTTGAATAAACAAATTTGTGAAGAGAACATTAAATTTTCACCATTGATTGATCATAGCAACATATAAAAATTAAAGGTATCCACTCAGGCTAGTTCATCAAGCCAGTCAGAGATAAGTTGTGTGGACTTTCCATTTTGTCAGAGGTTATGTGTGTGGATTGTAGGGTCCCATGACATTCTTCAATGACTTGTGAAGACTACAAAAATCTCTCTTTGGAGGAGAGGGATGCTGGTTAAATAACTTTGCATCGCCTGGCACAAAATAAGAGATTGAGGCGTTGTTGATAATNATTGATTGATCATAGCAACATATAAAAATTAAAGGTATCCACTCAGGCTAGTTCATCAAGCCAGTCAGAGATAAGTTGTGTGGACTTTCCAGTTTGTCAGAGGTTATGTGTGTGGATTGTAGGGTCCCATGACATTCTTCAATGACTTGTGAAGACTATAAAAATCTCTCTTTGGAGGAGAGGGATGCTGGTTAAATAACTTTGCATGGCCTGGCACAAAATAAGAGATTGAGGCGTTGTTAATAATGCAGGATGATGATTGAGCTCACACATGGATGTTATCATATGACATGCTAGTAATATGTTTCGTTCCTTCAACTTTTAATGCAAGATTCACGATCCTATATTGATTTCTGAATCTTTGAGAATAATATATTGATATTCTGAATGTGTTAGCTACATCTTTATGTTTTCATATCATATACTTGTAGATCCTTATCCGATTAATATTTCCTAAAAACTGATGTTATTTATTGGATGGTTGATGAGAAGCATCAAGCAAATGATGGTGATAATGTGTTGTGGAGTGAAAATCAGAAGTCGAGCAAGCCTGAAAAATCAATTTTCTTCACTTATTTGAGGTATGTTTATCATTAATTTCTTCCTTCTTTATTATAGTTTCATAGCACTCATGTGCTCTTATTGCCTTACAATGTTTATTGTTTAGTTTACATTCTTCTTCTCACTTTTTGATGAACTACATTCTCCTTTACACTTTTCTCCCTTCATAGCTTTATTCCTTCTTCACAAATTATTTGCATATGTTCTTGACTTGCTGTTTCTCCATATTCATAGGTGAACTTTATATATGAGGTATCCTTTAAGAAATCTTGTGTTATTAGAAATCTATAACCAATATGATATTATTATACAACTAGTCTCTGGTACGCATGTTGTGCGTGTACCCTTATCAATAAGAATAATGTTTTCTAAAACACAACTATTATTGAAAAAAGTGGTTTGTGGTTGTAACTTTGTTCAGTACACTGTGCTTGTAGTTTGTTATTTTGACTGAAGATATGTTCTTATATATTTGTAGCAAGTCATTTTCTGGTAATTCATGTATGATGATCGGAAATATGTTTTTTTATAGAAGGGAACCACATACTCAACATCTTTTTCTTCTCTAAGTTTACGGGATGATAGGATGGAGTGTTGGATATCTAAATATTGCTCATTCTCATCCTTTTTTCTTCTAATTTGAAAAATTAAATTATTTATATCAGCATGCATGACAATGTTCTGTTCAAGATTGGAAAGGTAGTATAGCCCCTTCTCTGTCTCTTCTGTCTCATCATTGTTTTTTCTAATCTAATTTTCTTGTTCGTGAGAGTTTAGAATAATAATTATTTGTTCTTATATATGTCTCATTTTCTTATGAACATTATTTCAATAGTGATAACTTTTTGGAAGTTGAACACACTTTGTATTCTGTTGATTGCAGCAGACCTTGTGATGACCCACATGCATTGTCTCGATGTTTTGTTCTCTTGCTAACATTGAAGATTACCAAATACCTATTGTTCTACCCCGTGGGCTACCCCTCCCAAGCAAAACCCAGTTCTCTGATTAAATTTATTTGAGCCTTGAGAGACTTACAAAAATATAGTATTTTGTATTTACTATCCTTTGTATTTACTCCAGTGTCCTTCCTCTTTTAGCTACTGAATGTCAAGCTACATATTTGTTTTGCTAAGCATATAAGCAACTAGATTTTATTTATTTTCTTAGCAAGGGGAATGCATGATTATTCCAAAAGCTAAAAAACTTAGAAGAGCTATGGATTGAAATAATGGAACTATTTTGTCCACCTATTTGCATTTAGATAAGAGGTTTTGCAGTATATTTGGATATAGAAAGTCTTCGAGGACAGGTATAGCATTACTAACTACTACTGAAAAAAATTGATGGTCTTGAATTATTGTAAGTTCAAATTATGTTATAAAATAGCCATCGTAACATGCCCCAATTTCTGATAACATGCCCTGACAGGGATCCTGGCTTTTCCTACTGGGTGCTTGACATGTTCAAATGCAAGAGGTTGCTGGAAAATGTGGAGGTTACCTTCATGGAAGAGGCGGTATAGATTCTTGCTCACAATAATTGCTTCTTCCTTATTTCCTTTTGTTACATTAGTCTATCCATATAATGGAAATGTGGAGTAGTTTCTTGAACCTTGTTTAAGTTGTATATTGCATCCCTGGACAGCGATGACTTGCTTTATCTCAAGGAGCAGATGGAAGCCGAGGAGGATGCTGAATGCCTTCTGCAACGAACTGAAAAACGTACATTTCAAGCATTCTAGATATCCTTTTTGTTTGTTCCTTCTTTGATACCTCTGCATAAAANATTATTGTAAGTTCAAATTATGTTATAAAATAGCCATCGTAACATGCCCCAATTTCTGATAACATGCCCTGACAGGGATCCTGGCTTTTCCTACTGGGTGCTTGACATGTTCAAATGCAAGAGGTTGCTGGAAAACGTGGAGGTTACCTTCATGGAAGAGGCGGTATAGATTCTTGCTCACAATAATTGCTTCTTCCTTATTTCCTTTTGTTACATTAGTCTATCCATATAATGGAAATGTGGAATAGTTTCTTGAACCTTGTTTAAGTTGTATATTGCATCCCTGGACAGCGATGACTCGCTTTATCTCAAGGAGCAGATGGAAGCCGAGGAGGATGCTGAACGCCTTCTGCAACGAACTGAAAAACGTACATTTCAAGCATTCTAGATATCCTTTTTGTTTGTTCCTTCTTTGATACCTCTGCATAATAATATTGAATGGTGACGAGATGTGCTAATTGATGTTAGTTGAATTTCATTTACATAAAGAGTTATTAAAAAGGTTGATTTGATGATTTACCCCATCGGATTTTAGCTTTGCCAGCAGAGAGGATGTGTTGTGGTTTGCGAAAGTTAGGAACACATATAACTTATCCCCCAAAAAAGACAGATATGTACAGTTATCAAGTTGTATAACCATTTACATCTTCTATGTATTGCTTAACTAATTTAAACAAAGTTGTTGTTGATTCTTCACCTGCATCAATACCTTGCCACTTCGTGTTGAGCCCAAGCCAAAAAGTGGAATCAAGTACAATTGATTAATTTTACATTCTTACTTTAGACACATTTACATCGTAACTGGTCATCGTTTCACCGTAAATTTAGTTTCTTCTTTGTCTTGTTTCCAGCTATATTCAACAACTACGAGAAGATGTGCACAATTTCTTTGCAACATTTATGGATTTTGTTATAGTTACTTACTGTCACATCTTATTAGCATATGAAATACATGTTTTAATAGCAACTAAGAGTCCTGTTTTTCATTACATTACCACTACATTGGGAAGGGGCTGGGAAGTATTGTTAATAATGACTATTATTGAGTATATTAAATACATGATTTATTTCACTAACTTATAATTTTATTTTGAATGTGCAGGAAAATGTCGGTAATTGAATTTGAATAGTGGCTAGAAGTAAATTCGATCTATTGTATTGAACGATGAAGAGTTTTTGTACTACTGTCATATTTGTTTGAATGCATTTGATTTTGTGGAATTTATTGATAGTAGAGATCTTTAAGCAATCACTTTCTAAGTATTGGTTGTACAAGACATGTTTTTCGAAGCTTATTCGAAATATATAGCTTCGATTTATTTATTAGCTAATTTTGTGCTTTAGATCACTTATATATTTAATTATGTGATTATTGAGTATATGCAAATAAAAATTATTATTCTTAAAAATGAAAAATTGTGGCTACAAAATTTCTACACAACATTGCCACACTTTATAAGTGTTGTTCTATATGAGATATAGAAGGCAACACTTTTTAAATGTGACCAATAACAAAGCAAAGGCCACACTTCTAAGTGTAGTATAATCAAACAAAAAGTGTTGCTAATGAATTACTACAAAGCGTGCCCTTTATACCTCTTTGGCCACGCTTTTTAAGTGTAGCTTCTATGGCGACATTTTGAAAGTGTTGCCTAATGTCAAAGGTTACGTCTCTTTTGGCCACCCCTTAAAAAGTGTTGCCTTTTATCAAAGTCCACACTTTTTGCTACTTTAGGCTACACTTTACAGGGGTTGCCGTAGGCCTAAAACGTTGTAGTGACCTAAAGGTACATTAATTCATCAACAAAAGTACATCAAGGAACTACTCAACAGATTCAAAATGGAAGATGCTAAATAGATTGATACGCCAATAGCCACAACGACGAAATTAGACCTGGAAGGAACAGGTTCGACTGTAGACCAGAAATTGTATAGAGGTATGATTGGGTCACTATTGTATCTTACACCCATCAGGCCTGATATTGTGTTTAGTGTGGGACTATGTGCTCGATTTCAAACCAATCCCAAAGAATCTCATCTTCAAGCAGTTAAAAGAATTCTTCGATACTTAAAGGGGACCACAGACTTGGGACTATGGTATCCAAAATGAAGTAATTTTGAACTGGTTGGGTATGTTGACGCTGACTACGTTGGGTACTTAGTTGATAGAAAAAGCACAACTGGTATGGCTCACTTCCTAGGTTCTTGTTTAATTTCATGGGGTTGAAAGAAATAAAATTCGGTTGCACTATCTACTGCTGAGGCTGAATATGTAGCTACTGCCTCATGCTGTGCTCAACTGTTATGAATCAAATAACAACTCAAAGACTTTGGACTAAACATTGACTGTGTACCAATATTCAATACAAGTGCGATTAACATCGCAAAGAATCCTGCCCAACACAAAAGGACGAAACATATAGACATTCGTCATCACTTTCTAAGGGATAATGTAGAAAAAGGGAAGATCTCTATACTATATTGTGACACTGAGAAACAAATCGCCGACATCTTCACTAAGGCTTTAGCAAGGGAAATTTTTGAAAGGAATACGTTGGAGTTGGGACTAATGAAGATTACATAAAGACGTTACTGAAAGAGGACAACAACACTGAATATTCACTCTTACTTAAGTCTTACCTATCATATTAATTTCATAAAAGACTTATGCACTATAACTATGTGTCTCCTAATTTTTTTCCAGGTTAGAAAGGAGAGGTTGAAGTAAAAAATCTACGAACAAAATTTAGAAGTCACGCCCAGGTATGTACATTCACTTTGTTTAAACAAAATAAATATTAGAAGTTTAATCTGTAACACGTGTTCCTTCCACACGCACCTAATCAATAATTATCAAATATACCGCCAAAAAGCCTGCCCTTCATCAAATTACTCCTTCCTCCAAGAAAAAACTAAAACTCTTCATTTTCCCACCTTTCCAAATACATCTGTTCATTATCTCCAAAGAAAACCCACACACATAACACTTCCTGCAAATCCTCACCACAAAAATACCATGGACTCAACTCTTCCACCATCATCACCAATCGACAACACCGAACTCGCCATGGTACTCTTCCAGTATTCTCCAGAAATCCTTTACAAACCCCAAATACTATATCCCATTGTGCATATCCAGTCGTTGAAATTGCCTTCACTCAGGGGAAACTAGAGTTTTCAATGTTGCCGAAATCTCTAGTGAAAAAGAGATTTCACATGGTGAGAATGAAACAAATCTTGGAATCGGTGCTAGGCGAAAGGGGGAATTTGATGCCTCCTCTAAGAGCCATGCTCAGGACGATGATGACAATCCCATTTCTAAACTACTACCCAAGCGTTTAAGGTCATGACTAAAGGAAATGTCGGATAAACCAGTCACTATTCCCAGGGATGAGTCACCAGGAAGAGTGCAACCTTCTGTCGCAGTGCCTGTACGTGTTACTCGCTCTACCCAAAAATTGCTCGACAAAGGTCTTGAACTCTTAGTGGCAAAAACCCCTCGCACTGCAAAAGGTGACTTCTCGCTTCCCATTGATCCTATTATTCTTGATGAGTTGTCTGATTCTGAGAAAACTAGTAAAGGCAAACAAAAAATGGCTTTCTTCAAACACAAAAGACAGGTTAGACCTAAGGTGAAAAAGGGGGTTTCTGAATTTAGGGGTTTAGTGGATGAAGAATTTGATGAAGAGGAATTGGAAATTGATCAGGACCATATGATTGTTTAGGAGTATATACGACTAGTAAAAAGGAGGAATTGACAGAATTAGAGGGAAATACTGAACGTATTGAAGACAGTCTTGATGCACGCACACGAAGAATCTTAAACTTTGCCAAAAGAAGGGTTATAAGGGGTCGTGTGATCACTGGGTTTGGTGGGGAGGAGATGAGAGAATTGTTGCTAATACTACAAGTGCAGGGTTGGACAAACTTGTTCCTTCAAGGGAAAACCAGGAAGAAAATGGGTAGAGAAAAAATAAGACAATTTTATATAAATGCGTCAGGGACACTTACATCGATATGTTGTGAATGGAAGGGCTATGGTTCTCATGACTGATGTTATTTCTAGGATACTGGGCATACCTAACTTGGGTTGGTGTCACTATGTGAAAAGGGAATCGCCACCATTGGATGGTTTACCACGTGCTCTTGTCATATTCCGCAAGTTTTCCAATGATCCTATTCTTGAGGTTCACTATCGTGTTGATAAGGGTGCTATGCAGCCCCTACACAAGCTTCTTTTTTATGTGGTTCACAAGATCATTCTGCCTCGGAGGGAGAAAAGAACTAAAGCTAATTACTTAGACCTCACAATCATGGAATTATTACTCGCTAGACATCCTATTAACTTACCTCAACTTATGTTGTGTCATATGCATCATATCTGTATTGAAGATCAGAAGCTGCATGGTCTAGGTTATGGGTTTTGGTTAGGTGAATTATTTGAGAGTTTAGGTGTTCCAATCCAAGAATGGCAAGAGCAGACTACCAAGGATGTTATTGGTGATCCTAATCAGGCTGCTGTCCCTGCTCTTAAAAGAGGTGCCAATGGCCCTTTGCAAAGGTTGAGGTCTCACCTAGCTGACAAGGAAAAGGAAATAGAGGCTTTGAGGGTATCACATACTGCAACTATTGATGAGATGCATCTATCTTTTAAGGCTAAAGAAGCTGAGCCAATTGCAGAGAATGAAAAATTAAAGAGTGAGTTGCTCCAGACTAGCGCAACTTTGGAGACTGCAAACTTGACTAATTCAGCTCATCTAAAGGGTATCTTTGAGATGCTGCGAACACATCATACCTCCATGGCTGGCCCTTCCTCCAAACAAACCTGAAAATCCTTGACTCTTAGGTTTTGCGGTGTGCTTCTAAGTTTGTTTTGTTTACCTCAAGTGATGTACATATCTCACTGATGACTATATTTCTGTTTTGTGGATGCTTGGTTTCGCTTCTCTTTACTTTCTGGTTCTAAAATGTGAACATTATTATAGCTAACTAAGTTTTTGTGTTTATATGATAGTGTTTTTCTTCTTTACAGAGTGTTGGCTGTGTTATATTCTGTAGACCACGTTTTATGATGTCAAAAGGGGGAAGTAATTGCTGGAATTGCAAAATATGATTTTGTTCAGAATGCAAAATATTTGTCATCATAAAAAATGGGGAATTTGTTAGGTACACATGAATACATATTTTGAAGACCGACAAAAGTTGCATCATGGAACAAGTTGTGCAAACGTGATCTGAGTTTAACCAGTCCTACTGGAAGAAGGATTCCGAAATTGAGTAGAGCTTTGTAATTTATTAGGAAGCATACACAAAGTAGGAAAACCACGTGAATAAAGATTCAAGAAGGAAATAAATCAAAGCCAAGTCAAAAAAGGAAACTACACAAAAGAGGCATGAAGTAGAGTCCGAGTTGAACAAGGTTTTGAGAGGTGCTGGTCTATAAATGGGGAAATATTTTCATTAGAAAAAATTGCGCACTCACATAGAAAGAAAATCAAAACACGATCAAAGAGGTTGAAAGAGTTTTGTACCTTACTTTGGGGAGTGCTGCGAGTTTGAGAGAAAATTGTAAGATTGTAGTTAAGAGTTTTTTATTACAATCGAGGTTTGAGTGTAGGATACGTCTAGCAAGTTTGAGAAACTTGAAAGACATTAGAAGACCAAAACCTGGGTTTTTTTTGTCTTGGGTAGTTAGGAATTAGAGTTTATAATTCCGTAGATTACATATTTGTGTAATCGTTGTGTTGTTTGGAATTGAGATAAATAATACAAAATTGTGAACTAATTGTTATTTTACCAAATTATTTACTACAACTTGCAAACAGTGAAGAACAAGTATTTAGTATGTGTTCCTTTACAGAATTAAAGAGGTCATAATTCCAACAAGAGATAGAACAAAAAAGAGTGTTTTTTATGCTCGTCTTTGAAAGGACGGAAGTTGCATCTTATCCATTCTAAGAGGGCCGGCCAATAGCTTCCTTAGGAAGGTCTTAGATCTATATCTTCATGTAGGAATTTTTTATCTTATTGACGGGTGTTGGCATGCTTCGCAAGAGCATCAACTATTCCATTACTTTCTCTAGAGCAATAACATTCTTTAATGCATTTTGGGTTGAATATATATCATCAATTATATATTCTTCAGTCTCCATGAGAGTCATGTTGATAACGATCATCAAGCACCTAAAATATTACAACATTGACAAGTTGGCATCAAAGATAGTGTTCTGTATTTCAATTATGGCAACATAAGTTCAGGAATATGGCAACATAAGTTCTCTTCCTGAACCATCACTATTCACTAACCCTACCAAAAAAAAAAACACTAATCTAGCTACTTAGATGCATATATTAGAACTCAAAAGGTATCCGACCAATTTGCTCTATTTTAATTTGTTTCTATCTTTTATCGTCTTACAAACATGCATTGAATGAACAGACATACAACGTGTTGCCTACACACACATTCCAACATAATTATTAAATCTCTAAATATAATTTAACTCGTGATTTTCTCTATTGCATAGCCTCAAAATCCTCATAGATAGGCCTTTGGCACGTCCTAAAGGCATTTTCAAACTTCTAAAAAAAAACATTTTACAAACTTTTCTGTTATCTAAAAATATCGAATAGTTTTATATTTGGAGGGTTAATTAGTTTGTAAATTTTAGTCTCTTAACCCTCCTTTTGGGAAGGATAAACTTTTTATCTTTGTGTTAATCTCATGATATATAATACTGTGCCTTACTAACATGGATTTTTTTTTGAAAAATAACTAAAACAGATGATGAAAAATTATTAAATCTGCACATCCATTTTTCACTAGCTAGAACTAATCGATTATATATACGTGTGCAGGAAACTAGGGTGAGTTTGATACTTTTAGCTTTCATAATATAATGGAGTAATATTTTCATTAGGATGTATACTTTCTGGATTAAATAATAGATTTGTCTTATTTATTGTATTTTTACTAAAGGTGTTATTCTTGTGAAATAGTCTTAAGTGTGAATGCTAATCTTATTACTCTTTATTTGCATGTGAAACTCTATCCGAGCCCCTTTTGGACTCACGACTCCCTGCATTTTCTCGTTGCCCAACAGCTTCTTCGAGTCGGCATTGGTTATCTTGAGAAAGCAATGCTGAAATACAGGTTCATATACATGCCAGATGCTGATATACATAGGCCCAAAATGGATATGGCAGCAGCAGTCCAGCAATCCCAAAAAAAATTGAATAGCAGGGATTTTGGGCTTGAGAAGTCTTGATTACTTATTTTATCGTATTCTACTCTGTCTTAACTTAGACTAACACTAAGGGTGTGTTTGGTATGAAGGAAAATGTTTTTTGGAAAACAAGTAGATTTTTAACTTATTTTCTCATGTTTGGTTGGTGAGTAGAGAATATTTTTCGGAAAAGATTTTTTAGTGTTTGATTTATGAATGAAAATTATTTTTGAGAAAATATCTCTTTTTTTTTAACTAGAGAGTAGAAAATAATTTTTGAGTTGAAATTGAAAATATTTGTTAAAAATAAACTTAAATTTTTTTTGGGGGTGGGGGGTGGGGCTGGCGGGGCTGGGGGTGGGGGTAGGGGTAAAAAAATAAATATTTGAAATTAAAAATATTTTTTAAAAACAAACTTTAATTTTTTTTGGGGGGGGGGGGCAGGGGTCAGGGGTAGGGGTGGGAGTGAAAAAATAAAAAATTGAAGTTGAGAAATGTTTTTTAAAAATAAGCTTTAAATTTATTTTTTCAACAAAAAAATTGTAATTTGAAGTTGGAGGAAAGTTTTGGAAAATGTTTTCCTTAAGTTTAGAAGGGAAGTCATTTTCCTCGAATTTGAGAAAAATGAGTTGATTTGAAAACATTTTACCCAACTAAACATGAAAAAATTGAAAAACATTTTCCGAAAAATATTTTCCTTCATACCAAATTGTAGTTGTAGATGCAATAATTGTGTTTTAACTTCATTGTGCTCTACTATTAGTTTTGATAGCAATCTTTTCTTCTTAGCTCAACTCCTCCACAACATAGTGTTATTTATTCAAACCTATAGAGGGAGTAAATATTGTTCCCAAAAAAAGTAAGATTTTATCAATCCTCCATGTATATTTTTGGGAGCTTATATAGACTGATAAGGGTCATGCCAAATTCATATCACTACGGTGACTATACATTAATTTGAAGATGCCATATAATTAACATTTCAAACTTCAAACATGAGAGAAATCTAACAACATATAGCATCTCTTCTACAGGCTAAATCATTTTAAAACTATTGCTCTCAGTAAACAGTTCTTAGTGGGTGTTTGTTATGTTTCACTCTGAAATTTGAAAAAAGTAATTTTATTCTTAAAATGAAAAATGATATTTGAAAATTGTGCATTGTATTCAGCCATGAATATAAATTGGAGTTGTTTTTAATTTTTTGTGTGTAATTTGGAGTGAAAATACCTCTTGTTGTTATTCAAATTTTGAAAGTATTCTGAAATTTTATGGCCAAACATATAAAAAATGACAAATTTTCATGACCGTGAAGCCCATTTGGCCACGAAAGTTACGAAATTTGAAAAAAAAATACTCTTTAGTTTTTATTTTGAAAGTGAATGGTATTTGAAAATTTGAGTAATATTTGTTTTTAAATTGAAAAAAGGTGAAAATAATTTTTTGATATTTTTTAAATTCAAAATTTAAGAAGTTGAATTTTAAATTTTATCACCAAACATGATTTCAAGAATTCAACTCTAAAAAGAAGTAGAAAAATACTCATGGTCAAACAACCATCAGATGTTAACCGGAAAAAAGAAAGAGTAAACAACAACAAAATTGCAACAACACAATTTCAACTTTCATTTCATCGACTGAATTCAAGCGAGAACAAACTAATTGATCAAGAACGATAGAAGTTGATTAAATCGTATGTTAAAGAATGACAAAAGTCCCACATCGGTGATTAAAGAGATGGGTGAACTCCTTATAAGGCTTGGACAATCCTCCTCCCTTTGAGCTAACTTTTGGGGTGTGAATTAAGCCTAAGACCTAATTTAACATCGTATTTACCTTTCACTTCAGTAGGAATTGCAATAGGGAGGGTTAGGGTGAGTTAGGGCGGGGCAAACCTTAACCTACTAAAATTTTCACCCGCCTATCCTGCCCCGTTTAACATTTTAAAAAAATATCCGCTTCGTTTATTTTATTTTTCATTTCTCCTTCTTTTATTTATTCACTTAAAAGCAAGGGATGTTTTAGAACTTTTTTATATATAGTTTTTAACAGTAGTACTACTGCAATTGCCTTTCTACCATAGTCTGCTAAAGTTATTAGTTTTTTCACCAAAAAAAATAATAATTATATAATAAGAAAATAGTTTCATAATTTAAAACAAATAAAACAGTTTCACAAAATAGTAACGCTTGTTGTGTTGAAATATTTTCCAAATCAGATACTTTGTATTCCAGCAAGCAAAACTGTAATACAACGAGCACTTTCTACTCGTTTGTATTCCGGTGAACAAACTGAAATACAATTGAACCGTTACCCGCCCTACTCCATTATGTATTTTAAGTAAATATGATTTTCCTGTCATGTTCTATCCTGTCCCGTTTAGTTATTTTCTTTCCCTGCCCCATCAAGGGTGTGCCTGCCCCAATTGCGTGCCATCTCTACACTTTATTGCTGAAGGGAAACTTTTTTCATTGTCAAAAAAAGAAGCAGCAGTTTTACATGACCATCATAAACAACATAGGATGCACTATCACATTGTTCTTAGTATATACATATATGCTTGTATGATGGAATTTCTCCTCCTTAATTTCTCGTAAAATCAACTACAATAACACTTACGTTATCATGGCTATTCCGCCCCGTAGCAATCCGAGTAAGCAGCGCTGCTGCTGTTTCACTATGCGAAAAAAAGATTGCATCTCCTTGGAGACACACTCTAGCCATCCGACATGCCGTTTCGTTTGATACGACATCCCATAGGCCATCGCTGGCAAGAATTAAGCACTCATCATTTACCTTCCTTTTTACAAAGGTAAACTCTGGCTCTGATATGACATAGGGCTTCAAATAACTGTCTCCTAATTGTAATAAGAAAAAATAACAAAAATATTTACTAGTAGTTAAATCTCTATAACATTTAGTCATTTTAAGAAGTAAACAAAAAAAAATCAACTACTTTGGAATTTCCTCCAACACAACAGACACATAAGAAGTGAGACCTATAGTAATTGGACAAGTAACACATTTGAAAACCACTACTTGCAGCGTAATTATACTCCGCCTCTTTATATTTTTAGGAAGCAAGAGACTCTTGTTACCTTCTTTTTTCTTACTATTTCGAGGATGGTTTGCATTGAAAAAAATATATAAAGTAAAACAATCAGTCTATAAGTAATTAAAGACGTCTACCCTATTAAATACACATTGAAGTATTTCATATATACATGAATTGTAATGTAAATAATTCATATATTAATTTAACATATTTATCTCTACTATCCAATATGATTTTCAAAAATCAAATAGGCTTCGTGAAGGGCAGATTCATTATTGGGAATCTCTTACAATCTCAAAGAATTATTTATTAGGGTATTAATTAACTATGACAATATTGGAGGTAACATTGTGATCAAACTAGATATGTCAAAGGCCTATGCCAGATTAGTCTGGTCTTTCTTTATTGTTGTGTACGTTAAAGAAATTTGATTTTAATGGTGGTTTGCCTAATATGATCCACAAGTTGATATATGAAAGATATTGTATCCCATCTTCATCAATGAATCTAGAAATAACTTTTTCATTTTCACTCAGAGGTTCAAATTTGAAACAAGAAAATCCTTTATCCCTTACATTTTCTTATTTTGAAAGTTCATGAAGTTCTTTCAAGAAAAACTAAATAACCTCTTCAAAAGTGAGAGGTTCACATGTTTCACTATGAGCAAGAATGGTCTAAAAGCAATTTATCTGGCTTATGCAGATGACATTATTATCTTCTATGGAGGCAATGTAAGATCTAATAAAGTTGTTATGAATCAAATTCATAAGTATATATGAAATGAACTCTGGTCAACAAGTGAATAGTAACCAAAATTTCTTCTTCATAGGTCCTAAAATATCCATTTATAGAATTAACATAATGAGACAAGCTACTGAATTTATTGAGAAACAATTCCCTTTTAATTATTTAGGATTCTGTATACACATTGGAAAGGAAAGAATTACTTATTTTGATGGTTTGGTTACTAAAAAATGTTAAAATTTTGGTGGTTGGCATACTAAACTTCTTTCACATGATGTTAAACTCATTCTTACAAAGCATGTGGTTCAAGCTATTCTAGTTTATACTCCTAAGGAAACTATTGAACTTATTGAGAAGAACTTTGCCCATATATTTTTTTTGGGATCCTTTACTGAGAAATTTAAGTATCATTTGAGATCTTGGAGAATCTATATAAACCTAATGGCAAGGGTGGAATTGACATCAAGAGGCTTTAAGATACTAGTGATACATGTACTAATAAAAGGTGGTAGAACTTCAAAACAAATCTGTTAGATCGAAAATGATTTTGATAATTGACAAATAGAGGAACAAATGAAAGAAACCGGTTGCACGACATGTTCCTTTCAGACCGAATCCGACTAGAAAAAAGGAGAATGTCAACCACACGAATTAGAAGTTATAAAGCAGTGGAGGGATTACTTTTTCGACAAGCAACCAGTACAGAAAGTTTCCTTTTTATAAAGGAGTCCTACAAGGAAAAGGGAGCGCATAATAAGTCAAAGTGTAAACATAGGTATAAATCCTAAGAGAAGTAGGAAGCATGATCAAAGAAGGAAATAAGGGGGGTAAATGAAGAGTTCAAGAAGGAAATAAATCAAAGTGAAGTCAAGAAAGAAAACTGAAGACAAGTTTGAGTTGAACAAGGAGTTGAGGATGCAGCAAAGTCAAGTCCAAGTTAAACAAGACTTTGAGGAGGTTTAATCTATAAATAGGGCAATAACTTATTCGAAGAAATTTGCGCACTTACATAGATAAAAGATCAAAACACGATCAAGAGTTTGAGAGAGTTTTGAGATTTACTTAGGGAGTGTTGCGAGTTTGTGAGGAAAAAGTTGTAAGATTGTAGTTAAGAGTTTTGATTACAATCAAGTGTGTGTGTAGGATTCATCTAACAAGTTTGAGAAACTTGACGGAGGACAGAAGATTTAAACCTAAGGGTTTTTGTCTTGGGTAGATAAGAATTAGAGTTTATAATTTCTTAGCTAGGAATTAGAGTTTATAATTCCTTAGATTACCTAGGTGTGTAATCTTTGTGTTGTTTGGAGTTGAGATAAATAATACAAAACTGTGAACTAATTATTATTTTATGAAATTATTTACTAGAACTCACAAACAGTACAAAACAAGTAGTTAGTACGTGTTCCTTTAAAGAATAAATAGGGTCATAATTCCAATAATTGGTATCAGAGCATGTTATTTTTGTAGAGTCTAATAACTCAAGATAAGATCACTATGAATTATGCACCTCCTCTCGGACACAGTGAAGGTCAACACATCAACAGACCACCACTATTCAATGGACATTACTACGCATGGTGGAAGGCGAGAATGAAAGATTTTCTACAAGCCCATGACTATGAATTATGGATGAGAGTTACAGATGATCCTCTTATTCCTATGATGAAAGATGATGAAGGGAAAGTCATTTCAAAGCCCAAGGCTCAATATGGAGAAGCTGATTATAGAATGCTCGCAAATAATGCTAAAGCTAAGTGCATCATTGTATGTGGACTTGGACCTGACGAATTCAATCGCATCTCTAGTTGTACTACAACAAAACAAATTTGGGACACACTAATCAATGCACATGAAGGAACTCCCCAAGTAAGAAAATTTAGAATTGCTAGACTATCCACTGAATATGAAGCATTTAAGATGGAGAGTGGTGAATCACTTCAAGATATGATTACTAGATTCACTACTATTGTGAATGGACTGGTGTCTTTGGAAAAAATATATACTACTGAGGAATAGGTGGATAAAGTGCTAAGAACTCTACCTAGGTCGTGGGAGATCAAGGTCACTGCAATTAGAGAAGCAAAGGATTTGATAACCATGAGCATGGATGAACTTGTAGGAAATCTAAAGACTTACGAGATGAATGTTGATAACACAAAACTGAGTAAAAGAAGCAAATACATGATTTTTTCTTTCAAGGCAACTGAGAGTGATGAATCTGATCTGGATGATGAGGACATAGATGTGATCAACAAAAACCTCAGAAAACTCCTCAAGAAAGGTGGAAACTATGAGAAAAAATTGCCCCTGATCAAAGAAAAAGAATTTGGCATTGCTATGTATGCTGCTTGGGGAACAGGTTCAGACAACTCAATTGAAGATGATACAAAAGATGTTGCTTTGATGGTCATGGAGGACTCTGAACCAGACTTTGAATCGGACATTGATAAAAGGGAGGTAAATTTTCTTGACCTTAAAAATAAACTAAAATGTTTTTCAAAGAAAAAATTATCTTCCCTTATTCTAACTCTCCTAGATAATTTTTAAGAGTTGAATGAAAATAGAGATCAGTTATTGACTTCGTTGACCAGTTTAAAATTTGAATATATTGATCTTGAAAAGATTAATTCTGATCTTAAGAAAGAAAATCAAATCCTAAAGGAACAGGTACAACAACTTGATTCCTACACTTTGGCTCTCAAATCTGAAATTTTGAAACAAAGTGTTACTGGGAATGGGAAAGAAAAAATCAGTGATGACCAAATCAGATGTGACCAAGATCTAAAGAGGTTAAAAGATGAACTATTTTCTGAAAGGGAAAAATCTAGAATAAATCTTTAACTAACTAGGACTAAATATGAGCTTGAACAAGCAAATAAATGGACAAAGTCGTCTATGATTGTATCACATATGGGAAATAACCACCGAAATAAAAAAAACTGGAATAGGATTTGATCAGTCCAGAATTGATAACCTTTTATTATGCATCATCTGTGGTAATTTAGGTCACTCTAAGATAAATTGCCCAAAATGCAGATTCACCATTAACAATAAAACAAAAGGCACTTATAAGACACCTCAAAGGAACATGTATACTCAAAAGAAATCTAATCTACCTAAATGGATACATAGAGATTTTATTCATCCTTTTTATCAATACAAAGGACCCTAGCTAATATGGGTTCCTAAATCTAACCTTTGAATTTGCAGGAAATGTGAGAGGAAGAAAGCAACATTCTATATGAATAGTTGTTGGTTGAGACACATGATTGAAACTAGAAGAAATTCCTCTCACCTGTAGAAGAAAATGATGGAATAGTAATTTTTGTGGTGAAAATTCTTTTTGGTCAAATCAAATAAGTTGGAAAAGTAGGCAAGACTAAAGAAACACTTTTAAAGGAACATGTTGAAACTTGGGGATGATTAAAATCACATGAGTATCCCTCAGTGGCTAATGAACATTTCGCATACTGCCTTCTAATCATGAATTTTATGCCCAGTCTTGTACATTTAGTTGTATGTCTCTATACCACTTTTAAAGCCAAACTACTCATGCACTATAACATTGTATTTGCATCTGTCACATGAGAGAGGCTTAGTAAAATTGGAGCAAAATTCAGAGATCTAAGGTATGTGCACTGCAATTATTCATAATTAAATATAAAATCAATGCACATGTACCTGTTCCTTCCACTTGTCCCAAAAGATATATTTATGTCCTCAATACTACTAAACAAACATCTTCTTAAAAAGCCTATTTAAAGCCTTATCCTAGTGTTTCTCTACAACTCACACCCTTCTCTTCCATAAACTTCTTAACCAAGAAATCCTCTTTTTCTAAAATTGTGGAATAAAGTGTTCTTCAAGAAACATGTCTATGCTTGATTAATTACAATTTATGTTTCTTAATGACATTCTTGGAGATTCTAAGTATGCTGGTCTATCTGATGCTATGATTGAGATGACTTCGGGGGATGACGCCTCTACGTTGGTGGCTTATAAAATATAGATTGTGGTATAGAAAGTAGGTTGTGCTGGTTCTTAGGGGGAATCTGTATTGGGTGTGTCTAAAATTACTGAGGAAGTTTTGAAGGATGTACCTTGTGAGGGGAAATATTTTAGGGACCCTTTAGTTGAACAAAGTTCACTTTTTAGGCTCAACTTGGGTGCATCTAGTGAGGGGGGAAATAATGGGAGACCCCTCTGTCGAACCTAGTCTTTCTATTGGGATCCATATAAACTGGGATTTAGGGTTGATGTCAAGAATTATTATTATTGGTACTGCACCTGATAGTACCACGTCTAGGGAACAGATTGCGAGAACATGTTTCTCTACAAATGATGCTGAAGAAAATTTGTTCCTCTTACTGACTCTATTGAAATTAAAGATGACTCTATTGAAATTAGAGTTGTGAACTTTGGGAAGTGGACAGTGCTCTTAGGTAAGGTGATTACTGATTTAGGGGGTTAGAGATAAGTGAACTATTGTTTCTTCGGAGGGCACATGATTGATTGAACCAGTTCCTTCAATGTGATACAAAATGGAAAAAAATTAGCTGAAATAGAAGTCATATGTGTCACGAACAAAAATATATGGACCAGCTGCATATGAACTATTAGGCTTGCTAAAGAAAAATAAAACACAAAGACCAAGGCTACCCTGAAAATTGAGAAGACTACTAGTTTCGTTAATCCAAAAGATGTTTTTTGAGCTGCTTAAAGAGGACTTTTATTTACCTTCTCAGTCCCTATCTTTTGCTATTGCCTAGCCACTCTAACCTGTAACTTTCCAATTTTTTTCTCATCCCAAATGCTTGATTCTATCTTTAATTTTGATTACATTTGTGGTGTATATGCTTTTTGATTAATGCTAATGTTGGGTTTCGGTTTCAGGTTCAGGTTCATGTCTATCTCTTATGTTTGTGCAAATGCTTTGCTATAGCTAACTGAGTTCTTGATTTTTAAGTGTTTGTATAGGTGATAGCCCCAGTGGCCATGAGTATTGAATTTGCTTCTCTTAGTGTGGTGTATGCATTCACGGTGTTTTATGATGTCAAAAGGGGGGAAGTGCATGCTTGTGTAATATTTATAACCCAATTGATCTACCTTGATCCTCTAATGTGTTTGCTTTGTGTGTTGTACTTTAAGAAACTGACATAACACAGATTGATCTATTCATACAAGAAGCAATGGTTTGTCATCGTCCAAAAGGGGGAATTTGTTAGATCGAGAATGATTTTGATAATTGACAAATAGAGGAGCAGATGAAAGAAACCGGTTGTGTGACATGTTCCTTTCAGACCGAATCCGACTAGGAAAAGGAGAATGTCAACCACACGAATTAGAAGTTATAAAGCAGTGGAGGGATTACTTTTTCGACAAGCAACCAGTACAGAAAGTTTCCTTTTTATAAAGGAGTCCTACAAGAAAAAGGGAGCGCATAATAAGTCAAAGTGTAAACATAGGTATAAATCCTAAGAGAAGTAGAAAGCATGATCAAAGAAGGAAATAAGGGGGGTAAATAAAGAGTTCAAGAAGGAAATAAATCAAAGTGAAGTTAAGAAAGAAAACTGAAGACAAGTTTGAGTTGAACAAGGAGTTGAGGATGTAGCAAAGTCAAGTCCGAGTTGAACAAGACTTTGAGGAAGTTTAATCTATAAATAGGGCAATAACTTATTCGAAGAAGTTTGCGCACTTACATAGAGAGAAGATCAAAACACGATCAAGAGTTTGAGAGAGTTTTGAGATTTACTTGGGGAGTGTTGCGAGTTTGTGAGGAAAAAGTTGTAAGATTGTAGTTAAGAGTTTTGATTACAATCAAGTGTGTGTGTAGGATTCGTCTAACAAGTTTGAGAAACTTGATGGACGACAGAACACTTAAACCTAGGGGTTTTTGTCTTGGATAGCTAGGAATTAGAGTTTATAATTTCTTAGCTAGAAATTAGAGTTTATAATTCCTTAGATTACCTAGGTGTGTAATCTTTGTGTTGTTTGGAGTTGAGATAAATAATACAAAGTTATGAACTAATTATTATTTTATGAAATTATTTATTAGAACTCACAAACAGTAAAGAACAAGTAGTTAGTACGTGTTCCTTTACAGAATAAAGGGGGTCATAATTCCAACAAAATCAATCTACATGGACTTCCTTCTTAATATCCAAGTACTGTACTAGAGTCTATTCTATTGCAAGAAAAAGGCCTCTAATCCATCAACTGCTTGGCAAAAACTGTTGAGTATCAGAATAGATGTTTAGCCTTACAAGGCGTAGGGACATCTGCCTGCAGTTTTGCAGGCTGTTTTAAAATGAAAAAAAATTGTAATTAAAATGTTGTCAACAAGGTGTTTTGTACAAATATTAATTAAAAATCATCACTATCTTCATTTTTATTTTATATTATTATAGTACCTTATTACATATGTTGAATTTTAATTTCAAGATTTCAATTGACCATTTCTTTCTCCTTATTTTCCTCTAAAACTCTACAAGGTAGATGAACCAATATTCAACCAAATTTTTTTCTAATTTTTTTTAAAAAATTATTCTTTAGTTTCATCTGTTTTTTTTTATGGAGATTCCTAAATTATGGAAACCTCAGGTTAGTTTCTTAATCTAATTTTCATTAATTATATTGTTTGATCTAATTTAAGTACTTAAATAACTTGGGTATGATTCTTGCTTTTTTTTTTTTGTGATTTTCAGGATTTATTTGTGATTAAGTCACCGAAACAATTTTTGAGATTGGTCCTATTAGTATTTGCAGTGGTTTGTGGAATTTATATATTATCAATGTGTATAAATCAAACAAGTAATTATCTTTTACAAGCTAAATCACTAAGTATTCATGTGATTAATAGGCATAATTGTCATTATCCTATTTTTCAAGAAGAAGATATTCATTATTTGCAGTGGTTTTTTTTTTTAAAAAAAACAGCCTGCAAATCCCTGTGCCTTGTAAGGCTAAAAGCTGCCATAGCCTTACATGTCGCATGGGTATTCGCGCCTTGCGATGGAAACCCTGATTAAAACGATATTAAAATTTATTGCCCTTTTGGTTTGATAAATAAGTTTGTTGCCCTTTTGAAATTTTCGAAAATTTTTGTTGCCCTTTTGACTCCGGACTCATCTTTTATGACGTACAACCAACTTACTCAATTTTTTTAAATATCCCCTATCGTATTAGTTTATTTGGACACAACATATTTCTGACATGCACGTCGTGCACAATTGTATACTTAATTTTGTTTCTACTTTGATATTGTATGTTGTCGTTAATTAAAGGAAAAATAACACTTTTCCAACATGCACATCATGTGTAATTCTATGATAAAACCATAAATATCAATCATGATTGACTGTGTTGCCTAAAATTCATTTGATCTCTATATGCTCTTGTTTTAGAACTATTCCACTTTTTTCCTTAAGAAGCAAAGGTGATAATTTGCACTTCTAGATGCCATAATTGTGTTTTAACTTCATTGTTCTCAAATATTAGTTAAAATAGCAATCTTTTCTTCTAAATGATACATGTTATATGCCCTCAAGTTTTAGGTTGGGAACTTGTTAAGGCATATCTTAGCTCAACTGCTCCATAACATATATAGTGTTGTAATTGTTTATTCAAACCTATAGAGGAGTTAATATAGTTTCCGGAAAAAGTAAGACTTTACCAATCCTCAGTGTATATTATTGGGAGCTTATATAGACTAATAAGGGTCATGCCAAACCCTATCACTATGGGTGAGTATAACCTAGGTGAAGGGCGGCTCTATGCAATAAAAATAAGGCATGTGCTTTAGGCTCCCAGTTTTGATGGCCTCAATTTCTTACTAAAAATAAATAATATGCTAATTTTTTTATAGAAGAAAATAATCATTTATAATTTAAAAATACGTATTATTTTATTCTCGTTAACTCATTATAATTTATCAATTTATTACTTATAGAATTATGTTGACAATTCATACCTTAAATATATTTGGAAGAATTTTTTTTTAGATGAATTATTTATAAAAAAATATTAAGTAATAATTTACATCTTAAAAGTGTAAGAAAAATGAATTTTAAATTCACATAAAACTTATTTAGATTTAATTTTTAGGCTTCTAAATAAAATTTCGTTTTAGACCTCTGTTTATGTTGAGCCGCCCCTGCCTAGGTGAATGAATTATAAAAAAAGTAGAAGGGAAAAAAGAAATGAAGCAACAATTCCAATGCCAATTGTGTTAGATTGAAGAAGTCTTTGAAATTAAGAGAGAGATAATACCTATTGCCCGAGACATGGCTAGAAAGCCTTGAACCCGTAATCCACGAGAATAAACAAGTTTTCCTCCCGCAGCCTTTATTCTAGCGAGTTCATCCCGCCTATTTGGCTGCAACCAAATAAGGGAGTAGCTTATAATTAGGACAAATCATTTTTCACTCGATGTTTAAAGTCTACAGCTTGATTAAATTCAAATCGTGCATTACAAAATCTATAATTGGGAGTAGCATTTCCAATAGATTTTTTTCATACTCAGAATTCAAACTTAAAGACACATTTGATTAAGAATGAAACAATTTCATCAGTGCACAACATGATAATTAAGTCCTATTTACCTTGCTAAATACTTCAGGGTGAAGAAAAGCTTCTTTGTTATTTAAAAACATCACAATAATTATAGAGAATAAAAGATTTTTTTACCTTGTGATCGAAGGAGACAGAGAGGGCATTTCCATTCCGGCTAAGAACAGCGCGGGAATCACCACAATTTGCAATGACAATGGCATGATCTGTTAGAATTGCTATGATTGCGGTGGAGCCCATGAAGCGCAAGTTGTGATTTGGTGGGCACAAACAGCGGTAGCTTAAAGTTTCACAGTCACAGTTAAAGCATATCATTTTATCCATCCGTTGGAAACTTCTTTGCAGAATTCTTATCCATGCTGCCTCCCAATCTCGTTGTTGTCTTCTATCTGAACTGGAACTACTGCCGCTGCTGCTACTCATCATTTTTGTATTGTTCTCGGGGCGCATCAGTTCTTCTGCTACAATCAAGTGCATTCTCTCCCTACAGAGTGCAGATACCTGCATCCACCAAAAACGATACAGTGATTTCAATTTATTTCCACAAAAATAATGATGTCCTGGTCTATTTCTATGTTGTTATCTCACCGACCAACTAAACTATCCCTAAAATTATCAAAGGATCCCTAAAATATACCGAGTCAATTTTAGGTTATCAAGACTCAAATTTTAATTAATATTTTTAAATTTGTTTTAAAAAATATTTATATTTACAGGGTTTGTCGGATAATGTAAGGTATCACTTCCCCTTGTTTCAGTTTCAGTTTCAGTTTATTATCTGATTTTAACCTTGACATGATATTTAAGAGAGTAAAGAATATTTTTTTAAAATCTTGTAATCCTAAGAAAGATTTGCTAAAATTATCCATATATACCTTTTAATTTTGTTATCTTAAAAACTGTTTGAATTGACTTAAAAATTACTCATATTTAAGTCATTTTCAGCTTTTGGAAGTGCTTTACAAGGTAAAATTAACTTAAAATAAGTATTGAGTGACTTTAAAAAAAAAGTTAAAAATAAAAAATAAGGGTTATTTTTTGACTCAAAAATCTTTTAAATTTGATTTTTTATTTTTTGCTTAAAAACTATTTTTGTTAAGTCAATTCAAACTACTCTTATACAAGATTAAAATTGATGGAAGAGTTACAGAAAAAAAAAAAAAAAGGGGGAAAGAAATAACTACTCTTTTAAAAGTGAAAATTAAAACAAAACACGCAGCTTAAAACATATAATTCACCTAAAGTAAGAATTGTAATCCTCATTAAAAGCAAATTATTTTTAAAGTTAAATAATCTTCATCAATTTTTTTTTTAAAAAAAGGAGATAAAAAATAAATATATCACATGGTGAAAACAAAAAAGAAATACTCTAGCAAGTTTACCTGAGGACCACCATGTCCATCATAAACAGCGTAAAAATGAACGGGTCGACCGCCATTGATGGGCGGGGAGCAAAGATTTGGGTGAATTGAAACCTCATCTTCCATTGAAGGCCTCATTCCTTTTACAGACTTTGATCCAACCGCTGGCGGCGGCAGTACTCCTACCCTCATCTGTGCTTCCCGGGCTTGCTCTCTCCTTCTCAATTGAATTCTGTATTGGCGATGCATCCTTCCTTCCTCGTTCTGATCGACATTGCCTCTCTTCTCCATCTTTAGTTATAAAACTGTAGTAAAGGTGAAACACTGGCATTTTGTTTTATAGGAGGCATCTGAAAGATTACAACATCTGTCAACAAGATGTACTAGTAGAAACGTAAAAAAATGTTTGGTTGCATCCATCTGTACATATTATTACCGGTAATACCATATAACACCCATGCCAAATGAAAATAAACAACTAAGAACGGAGAGGGCTTTTTAGACAACTTCAGTGATGTAAAATGACACGTCATTACAGTGATGTAAACTGTGTACGTACCTTTCGAATTTCTCATTTAAGCGTGAGATGATGGAATTTTTTGTCTGTAGCTTTTTTAAATTTACCATCTTAAAATTGAAAGTAAAAAGTATTTATTATTCAAGCAATTTCCTATTATTAAAATTTAACGGGTAGAAAATCTCTTGACAAGTGTTAGGAGGTGGGCCTACTATGACCGAACGAAGAAAACCCGGTTCTTTATGCTAACTGAAAGAGGAAGAATTGGCATGATATTTTGTCCACGTAGTAAAAGATGACGAGAGGAGGCACCGCTTTGAGGAGCAGAGAAATCCCCTGTGGGTATAGAGAAGTGTTTGGATTGGAGAAGACATATCTTGCCAGCTTTTCCGCATTTACATACATTTTCGAAGATCCCCTTAACTTTATTATTACCTTCTTCCTCCGTCTACTTTTAATTATCATGATTTCTTTTTTTAGAGTTAAATTATAAAAACTTTTGTATATATATATTTTTTTTAAATATCGAATTAAATGTAATCTAATTTAACTTTGAAAATTAATCTAATTGAATTTCGAAAGCGCAACATGACAATTAAAATTGGATAGAGTGAGACTTTATTGTGCAAACTATTTAATACTCCCTCCATTTCATATTAAGTTAATTTTTGAGGTGTTTCACACCCTTTAAGAAAAATAGATTAAGACAGAACTTAGTTTTCCATTTTTACCCTTATTAATTATTGTCAAATTTATGATTAAATGAACTAAATATTAATTAATCACTAATTTCAATACTAACTAATGAAGGGTAAAATTGGAAGAACACTCTAAAAGTAGTCTTGAAAACTGAACAATTAAGTTAATTTGAAAAATGCCTCAAAAATTAACTTAATATGGAATGGAGGGAGTAATCTTTTCGTTTAAAAATGAGTAGTCTGGTTTGATTTGATATAAAAAAAATATTAATTTTGTGGTTCTATTAAAACTATATCAAAATATCTTTTAATCTTGTGGTCTTAAATATAATATGTGATAAGTTAAAATTAAATTGTTATAAAAAAAAATCATGCTGTAATGTGATTTATAAAGTCATTTCCAAGCTGATTTGTCAGAAATTGAAGCGCATGCAGTGAATTATTTAGTTGCAGAGAATCAGGCAGCTTTCGTGCAGGGAAGATCTATGATTCATAATGTTTTAATATGTCATGATTTATTAAGACACTACAGTAGGAAGAAGACCTCTCCCAGGTGTCTCATGAAAATTGACCTTCGTAAAGCTTATGATATGGTGAGTTGGGAATTTGTAGAGGAAGCCTTAATTGGTTATGGGTTTCCAATTGGATTTGTGAAGCTGGTTATGATATGTGTAACGTCTCCAAAGTATTCTGTTATGGTGAATGGAATTGGCTATGGGATACGTGTAAAAAATCTCTTGACAAGTGGGGCAAATGAGACGAGAAGTTTGAGGATTCGGTCCCATCATCACCGAACATAAGAAAGGCCCATCCTTTTTGCTAACTGAAATGAAAGAGGAAAGAACAATAAGATTTTGACGTTTTAAATACTTTATTCAAATTTAATCAGACTTCAATATAAATATAACATAAAAAAAATGAAAGAAGGGAGAATTGGCATTAAGGAGTCGTCCAAGTCAGCAGCACCGCTTTGATGAGGATAAGGAGCAAAGAAAGCCCCTGTTAATAGAACCGACAATATATGTTGCCAGCTTTTCCGCATTACGTTCATCTTCGAAGATTCCCTCTTCCAATACTTGTTTTATTAAGCATCAGTCAGATTAGACTTCAGCTAAGGTTCGTGGGGTATTTATTAAAACCATCTCCAACCCAACACTAAGGGCCCGTTTGGCCATGCGATATGATATCATGATATGAAATCATGATATGGAATCATGAGATGAAATTGAAGGTTTGTTTGGACATGCGATATGGAATTTTTGTGTTGTATATTTTCTCATAAACATAAAAATCCCATAAGTTTTAAAACTATTAAAATAACCCCAATTGTTTATTCAATCTTATCAAATAAACAAAAATTATAAAATCGCATAATAAATGATTACAAAGTTATTTGTTCTTCAGTTAAATAATTGTTTCATCTAACTTTAATTTAATTAAAAAAAATTGAACACAAATTGTACTTGATATATTCATATCTCTCAACTACTCTTACAAATAACCTATAAAGTAGAAAAAAAACATACATTAGTGAGTAAATATTAACTTAGAAGTTAAATGCACTAAGATAAAAATTAACAAACATCACTAACTTCTAACTATTTACAAGAAAAATCAATAGTTAAATATTATTGAATAACGAAATTTTAAAAAGTTACCACAAGTGTGAGTAAAAAACACTTCTAATAAAATTTAATCAAAAAAATTATAACTAGTCCACTAATTGACTAAATATTAATAACTAATTGATCAAATTTTCCTAAGTCCTCAATCAATTGGACTTGATATCCTTCAGTCATGTGAACGAACATTTTGCAAATACTAAGATTAAGAAAGTGCGGCACCGCCAATGAAAATTGTCTTTTATCAATATTATGCTTAGTCATAAGATTAAGACGTTTTTTTTTATTATGAAAAATAAAAAAAGTATTACTCCCTTTGTTCTCATTTATATTCACCAAATGAATTTCTACTTTATTAGTTATATTCACCAAATTTAAAGTGATAATAAATTTTATATTGGTGAGAATAATAAATTTTAAAAAGTAATGATGTGATTATAAATTTTATTTTTACATATGAAACAAATGGTTAGTAGATATAAATGTGGTTGTTTTAACAAAATATAAACTCATGGATCAATTATTGTATTAAAATATCTCAAATCATGATATGAAATCACATGGTGATTCCATATCATGATTTTTGGAGAATATGATATCACCTTTCCATATCATGATTTTTGGAGAATATGATATCACCTCTCATGATATGAAATCATGAGATGAAATCAGCGTAAAATCGCATGTCCAAACGCTGATTTCATCTCACGACATCATATCTTGATATGATATCGCATGGCCAAACGCCTACTAAATTTTACATTATTTTGATGTGTGAATAGTAATACTATTCATCACATCAATTTATTTTATTGAATATTTCAATATTATTTTATTATACAAAACTTTTAATTAAACATTATATAAATTGTATGTTTTAATTGAATCTCTTATATATTTAAAATATTTTTTTCAATTATATAATGTTTATTTAATTGTATTGCATTAATGATTTCACTTTTATTTGTATTATATCCATTATTATGTATAGTGTATAATATTTGCTAGAAATTTATATTATTTAAAAAATTATGGTATAAAATAATTTTATATTAAACGACTATAAAAGAAAATAATATGAATTATATATGGTGAATGTTTTAAAAAGAATCTATCTATATATAATAGGAGAAGAAAAATAACATACGTGTCAGTGCCACAATTAATCTTGAAATTTTAATATTTAAAAATAAAATCTAAAAAGGAAATATGACTTTTT